>NW_013668282.1:9778-23401 GCF_000517525.1 Limulus polyphemus
CTTATAGAAACCTTGTAGCTCTATATTTCTAGATCATGTATATACTCTTTTAAATACGTTTTATTCACTTAGAATGGTATGTTTCTTTTAACAAGCAAATCACTCAAAATAGCATAAGATATATAAAATACGTTACTTATAGTAAAACAGTAATATGTTGGCTGAAGAAAATGATCCTCAGGGCTTTTATCAGTTAACTTTGTTAACAGGTAGTTAGTAATATTCTTTCTTTTTTTATCACGAATAATACTTTGAGTAAGAAGGTTTTAAATTATTAAAATCTTACAATATACCTATTTGCATATACATAACAATTGCTACATATATGTTTTTCACTCCAACCTCAGAGAACCATTTACTTTTTAAGCAAAACGGGAGTGCAACATTTGTAGCTCAACGGTCGAAAATACATTTTTGCATAAATATGTTGGTTAGTTTTAATATCGTTCATACCTAGTCCAGAGCCATTTGAACTACCCGTCCCTTATTTTTAAGTGGTAGACCAGAGAGAAAACAATCACTAAACACCACTTACTACCGACTCTTAGGCTTCTTTTATCAACGAAAAGGAGATTAGTTTCCTTTGAATTAGCTTACTTCATAGATGAATAACAATGTTCACTATTCTACCTTACCGTTAAGGTGTACGAAAATCAAAGTAATATTGCATACAAAGAGAGGTTTTTAGGTGATTCGCTACAGTACTTTGGGTTTGAAATCGTTCATCATCTAATATTTATATTGGAAAGAATATTATTAATAAAGCATAGTGATGCTTTTATGTGACAAGCATAACAGCTTATATATATGTTATATTTCTTTGAAATATGCTGTCCTATTAACCATAGAGGGAGAGGGGTAATATTACGGAGAATCACACTGTTCGTTAGTGAAAGAATAGTGCTGGAGTTGGCGCTGGTTTACTGGCTGAATACTGGCCTTAGCTTTTTACTTCTACCTGTAGTTTGTACTAACTATAATATTTATATTTTTATATTAACAGAGTTAAACCACGTTTACCTTTAAAAGATTTAACTGTTGTTACAGTGTAAGCAAATTTTTCGTGATTCTTGTACAATCGTATTGAAAACATTTAAGTTGTTCAGTAATCTATCCTGTAAATATTGCTTTTTTCTAACAATAAACCATTTTAAAAACAACTCAAAAAATAAATTTAAGACAACTACAGAACCATAACTAAAAACTCATTCCAAGATTACGTCTAACCAAGAGGGAAATATTTGTATATATATATTTTAATATACATTAATAGATATAAGAGTCTTGCATATTCTCTGGTGAGAGGTGATAAAGAGAATGACAGACTAGGCTACAAATTTATTTTTAGATAGCTGGACAGCTTATTAAGCATAATACAGAGAATAATTTATTAGTGTTGTCACATTATTTGAAAACGTTTTACATAATTATGGGGTTGGTGTATAAGTAAAAGTCTTTTAAATATACCATTCAAATAACACTGACTCAAACACTATATGACGCCTAGTATTAGGGTATTGAAAGTTTTTGTCTCGATTTATTGATGACAGGTCGAATTCCCCAAAAGTGGTTATAATTCGGTAACAAATGATGAACCAAAAGATTTATTGTATTAACAGTTCATGTACTTAAAAACAATTTTACGAAGGACTATTACACAAGAATAAGATTGTAGTATCACTTGTACATAATCATAACATCTTTATTTGTATATAGAATTACTGCGAGAGAAAATGACGTACGAAAACATTACACACCAACTACTGTGACGACTTTTTAACCTTTAGTCATCTCACTAAAATTGCCTTTAGATATTTATCCCAAAAGATGAATTAGCTGCAGAAACTTATGAATTATAAGCTTCGCGAATATCCGAAACTACTGTGTATACGAAGCCAATAATTCTCATATTGATTATTAAAGCCAGTTACAATGATGATAGGCATGATTTGTTAGTTTTAGTATAATTCACCTTCTTAATATTACTCTATCAAACATTCTATTTTGTTGTTTTTCAAAATATTGACTTAAATTCCTTCTAGTGCACGATTTCCTATCGTTTCCTCAAGTTCTTATAAAACACCTCATTCGCTGTCAGTGATTAAATAACCAAATCACTATTTTCAGAAGAATAGTGCTTCCTTTTCTTGTATAAAGAACAGTATTCATTTGTATTTACTGGAGAATGTTTTAGTTTCTTTAGTATTCTGTTTCATGTTATTGATTTACAACTAAGTGTTCCATCTCATTATTCTAGACTTGATTAATTTAAGCTCCTTTTTAAATTTATTTTATAGTCATAATTAAAGGAACGTGCCCAATGCTTTGCGAAACATCTTTTCTCTCAGGAAGTATAAAAGTATCTTTTGCTTCGTCTCTGTTTTAAATGATATTATTTATTAATCCTTAATTGGCATTCATAGTTGCTTGTAAGTAAGTAATGAAAAACAAACCCAGCGTCTCCTATTTAATACACCAGTTTGATGGATTATAAAGTTAAATATTTGTATTCAATTCTTCTTGTAGAAAATCACATATTTGACCTCGGAGAGAGATCGTTGTTTGAGATGCAGAAAATAAAGAAACGAAACGTTGCTAAACCATATTAAGATTATTTTTTTATCTTATGACAACATTGCTGTGTAATATTTTTTGATCATGCAAGTACTAAATGAAATAAGTTTTATTCATTTACAAAGATATGATTCCGTTAAAAAGCAAAATGTCCAAATTATCTTCAGAAACACCATTCACGTCAGTGCTAGTAAAACAGTAAAATGACAGGTAAAGAAAAAATCCCAGTGCCTCAAAATAATTAACATTGTTCACTAGACCCCAATATATATTTTTGTAATAGTAAAATCTTTAATTAGATAAGGAGAAGGGATAGATATTTATGTAGCCTAGCTAGCTATAGTAATATAGAAAGTTTTAATGACACAAAAAGTATTGAAATAAAATCGTCGAAACTATAAAACTGAGATGCTTAAAATAAAAAAATCCAAACCTCTGTAACTTTGTGAACCAAAATAGGGATGAGATTTTTAACATTAAGTAACTCATTTCTAATTGTCATACATAACAATACTATAGTGATATGTGTGACCCTTTTAGAGCACTATATATAAAACAACAGGTACTTCTATTTTATGTCATAATTTACTACATTATTTTTAAGTTTAAGCACATTTAAATTTTTTATTAAAACTTAAGGAGGCACTTCAGACAAGAATCTAATGCAACCGATTTTAAAGAATGAAACGTTACTTTGCACATACACATTATTTAAAATACTTCAGTTTTAATGGCAGTTATTTGTAACAAACTTAAAACCCCGAAATATCATCTATATAGCTTTATAGTTTCTTGAATTTCGCACAAATCTGCTCGATGTCTGTCTATGCTAACTGTACACAATTTTGAAGAGATCGACAAGAGGGAAGACAGATACAACACCACTCACCTTCAAACCTTCAGCCACTCTTTTCTAACCAATAGACGAACTAAATACAAGTACTGCATTATAACAAACGCAAGACAGAAAGAGCAAGTATGCTTGGTGAAGGATTTCGATCATACGTACTCAGATTGCAAGTAGAGCGTATAAACCAAAGGCCATTGCAACAGACGTTGTTCTGTTACGTTTTAGAATTTCAAATGGTCTGAAACTCAGTTAAATGATACTTTAAAGTTAGTAGTGAAATTGTACTTTGGATTTAGCAGTTAAGTAGAAGCCGATATATAGTCAGTTTACGATATTTGCCAATAAGATTCATACACACTTTTCTTTTCTAACACAAATATGTTTTAATATACAAACAACAATATAATTTACAATAACAGTTATTACAAATAGTTATTATACACAATGATTTATAACCAAACGTTTCATAAACTTACAAGCAATATAGTCTACTGTCTAGTCTGGAACTTCTTCGATATCTTATCAAGGGTTCACGATGAGCGAGCTAATTACGAGTTGACGTAGGTATAATTCACTTAATAGGGAACTAGCTAGCTTTGTCCTTCGAGTTTTCCACGATGAAGTTATATAATGCTTTCGTGAAAATACTAATGTCCAATGAGAATCCACTGAAGTTAAATGATTTGTAATGTTTGAACTATGTAAATGCTCCTGGTCAAATATCTGAAGTTTTCCGATTGACACGCATTATAAAAATTACAGTTACAGCTTTCGAAGTTCATAGCACATTTAAAGGTGAGAAACAATTCTATGATCAAAACGATAATAATGACAGAAAACAAGTAATATATATAAATACTGTTTTAATACAATGACTAGAAAACTAGTTGCAGCACCTTTGTGTGTCCTACATGTCTTGGTTTAGCTAATATAAACATATTCCATATTGCTACATGTTGTGATTAAGTTTCGCTTCATAACGTCTCTTAACTATGTTACTACTACTGAAATACAGTATTAAATATTATCACCCGTTGCCGACACTTTCACTTCTCTAATTGAATAGTGGGATTTTATTGTCAACCTTAAGATGTATCCTCAGACAAAACAATATGAATCTCTATTTTAGGAAGTAATGAGGCATAAATCATGGAATCTCAGATCCATAATCTGGTACGTTAACAATGGGTCACGCTCGGCTCGAGATGTGTCGTTTTTTAAACAATCAATCTAATCATTGGAAAAATCAAACCAAATGCTGTTAAATTTTCAAGAAAGGGATAAGTATTAAATGTCACGTTAGCATTTATATGTAGTTTGACCACCCAGGGAGAACCATTCTCCCTTCGTTGTACTCAGATTGGGTTCTTGGATTTTCATTAATTTGCTCCTCTTATTGATAGAAATATTTATGTGATCATGGACACATTTGGCTACATGTAAGCGATCACCGTCTGTTTTCTAAATACAAAAGTATTTGAATTTAGACTCAGTTTCTTTTTTTATTTAATATTTATTTCTTCTTCAGGTTTACCTTAAAAGTTAATAGTGGGTGTTTTGAAAAAAAAAGAGAGATAAAAACGTAATTTTCTCTGAATAATCCAGAATATTATCATCATACATTTTTACATTTCTATTATTCTTTCTCTCGGTTATGATGGAAAATCGCATGAAAATGATACCATTTATAAAATCTCGAGTTTCCTTAGCGAGGAAGAAATACTTTTAATTTTTGTTTCATTTCTTCTACATATTCGTTTCAACAAAATGTGAATTAATAGACGTAGGAGTGTTCTGTTTGATTACAGGAAAGTTGACATAAGTCAGTACTTTTCATTCTAAAACATTTAATTGACTTGCATGGCGAAAGTAACATTATATTTGCATTCAAATACTAGTGCTAATCATATTATGAATTGCTTAGACTCGATATTTATATCAATTGTTTATAATTTTGGATTTCCCTTAAGAACTTTGTAATCATTAGTTCTATAAATCAATGCACAATTATTTTCTTTCCTAAGTTTTCAATGCTACTAATGCGAGAAAGAAATATAAGATTCACATTTTATACCAACAATGTGAAACTTCATATTGAGACTACTATTTTACAACTAAATTGTAAAAAAAAGAATAAAGTTATACCTTAAAGATATGGTAACTGATCAACAAATGAATTTGATATTTATAGCATTTTGTACTGGAACTCTCTTATTTTCGTAAAACGGTAAGTTATAAATAACTGAGTGAGAATTTTATGTCGGCAATTTTAAAGCTATATTTATTACACTATGATAAAGATATATTATTCTAATTACTTGTGTCTTTGTAAAAAGATTATTTATGTTACAAAACTATTATTCGACTTTAGAGAAATATTTATGTCAAAGCACCTAGCAGACATATGGAATATTGTGTTTTACAAAAGAATGTTTGCAAAATAGTTCATTATGGGATCTCGAAAATAACATTATAGTAGTCATATTCGTTTGAAATTTTCTATGTGAATCTTTTTGTTTTTTATTCATTTAAAATGTTTCTCCAAGGAAACAATTTTTGTTTTCTTTGGCATTAAATCTAAAATATCTCGTTAACTCAGAATATTTTTATTGGGACATTCTGTTAACTACCTAACCTTAGAGCCACATTTTTATAATGAACATACATCAAATTATCATTGTTTCAGGAAATGTATTTAAACAATTTGGGTCTCAAATGAAATTTAAATACTAGCTATTTTTCTTTGTAAGATAATACATTTATTATTAATGAATATCATACAAAGGAAGATTTCTAATTTTTTGTATATTGTGACTACTGTGAATATGTAGTAAAAATTAGATGATTTTCTAACTATGCTACTCAGCTAGAATTAGAACATTTGAGCAATGATGGGTAAAATAATATTAAACTAGAAAAACTATATATCGATTAAATTAAATTTCCTAAATAAAATGTGTATAATATTGATATTTGTTTGAGTTAAAAAAGAAGGAAAACCATCGATTTAAGACATGAATTATCATCAACTTTTCCCTCCTTTCCTTGGCAGAGAGTTGTACTTATTATAAGAGAATACAATGCCTACATTGCAATATACGTAATTAAGAAATTTTGATTTAATGTTGCACTTTATTAATAACCATTAGTATTTTGGATTTCTTATTGAAAAATAAGTATTAACAATATAAATTATTTCAGATAGATGTACTTTTCATCATTAATAGGTTAAAACCACATTTATCAATTTCCATTTACATCAGAGATGTGAGACATTATATTATAATTAATATTTCTTTCCTACAATACATTGTTGAACTTGAAATAAAAAGTGACATGATTTTTAATAGTTTTGAAAATAAACATTCATAAAGACAATTTTATTTTTCTCCACTGTTACATCTTTAACATATACTACATTAATTTACTCTAAATTGATTAATACAAAGTTTAGAATATATATATACCATGTGTGTGTGTAAGTCAGTGTTTCTAATAAAGCTTTTGCATTATATCATGTTTAATCATTGTCCTAAAGAAAGTCATCTTATAGAAATTATATATTTTTCTGAAACAAAAAGTGACATATGTGGTTAATGAATTACTAACAAAATTATTATTCTCATCTTTTACAAAACATACATTTATATCTTAGAAATAAAAAGAAATAGAAAGCCAGTAACTTGAATATAACAATTTAAATTAAAATAATTGATAATTTCCTTTATTGAATGTAATGCACTAGATGGCAGCACATATTAGGTTATCAAATGAGAGTCTTTCCAATGCATAAGTAACATCTTTGTAATTAAACTTTATTGAACAACATAAAGAAAGTGTTAAAATAAAATTATTTTTAATAAATAGTCTCATTATTTATATAACTGATAGCTTTATTCAATAAAAATTTGTGTCTTAATTTATTTAACACCTCTCTGTTCTTTTTCAACAAACCATATATTAAGATGTTCCTTTGCTGCAAATTTTCAGTGGGGCCGAGCCTGGCAGCTGTGTGGACATGCGTGGTACTATACTTCATGGCCTAGGATCCGTATAGTGTCCTCCCTATTAATCGTCGATGACCCATGTCAGGGTTGTCCGATTGTGTGCACACACAGTGAGTTGGGGTGGAGGTGGAAAGCGTGGGTTCTGTGCCCTTAACGTTGGTCCATCGCTCCGGGGTACTTGTACCGTCCAGGAGGGACCATTCCATCTTCACTGGCCTCCAAAGTAATCAAAAACTAGATTTAAAAAAATTCGTTATCATTCCAAATACAAAATATATGTTTTAAAAAAAAATATGTATTTTACAGATTTTCCTATCTGTCAATAGATGGCGCACCCTTCAAAGAATTAAGTGGATTTATTTTTACGAAATTGTTCTTAGATTATCTTTCTTGATCTGGTAGGATGTGCTACAAGTAGCTAATAAAATACCTGTGAATTTTCAGTTCCTAAAATAACATCTGCCATGTATTATTTTAAGATTTATCCTTTACTCTGTCAAATGCATAATTGAGCTACATGGTAAATGGAAAAATATTTAAAAGGTTCAAATTCAAGGAACTTGTGTAAAAAAAGTTAAAAATTTTGAAATGATCAACATTTTTAACTTTTGCAATTAAAATCTTTATTCTGAGATAGTTTAACAACCCTTACAAAACTATTTGTACCAAGGTTGTTAGTCATGTGACTTGTACTACTAAATAAACATATGGTAAACCTTAAAGAAGTTCATACCATCTGTGTATTTTTGACCTGCTAACCCTTCAAGTTTGGCCATTGTTATTGTATTTAATTATTTCAATAGATTCTCTGATATTTATAAGAGTCATATCATTTGTTTGAGCCAACATAACAGGTTTTCCCCACCAAATGATAAGACCAGTATGACTTACATGTTCAGATAATGCAGAAATTGCACTTTAATTTTTAACATTTCTCTGATGTTCGCTTATTCTAAATTTTAAATTTCTTTTAGTTTCACCAATGTGTACACTTCCACATTCACAGTGAATGCTATAAAATCCTGTTTTTTTCCGTTAGAGTAATTACATCCGTAGTTTTAATTAACATTTGGCTAATCTTATTGAAAGGCTTATAAATTGGAATAAAGTTTTCACATTGCTTTTTAAATTTCTGAAATATTTGGCAAGATAAACCGAGGACATATGACAAACATAACATTTCAATTTTCCTGATTCTATCAAACGTTATTTTAGTTTACTTTTGATCATTATTCTTAATTATACTGAATTTCTTCATAGCTCTATCTACAATAATTTGTGACAAACCTCTGACTAATGCTACATACTTACTTAATAATAATTCATTCATAAAATCTTGTTTAAAGCATAACTTTAAGGACATATACACATAATAATAAAAATCCAACATTTTTTGTGAATTTGTATGACATGATTCTTTGTGTGGCGGCATGATAACGGAGAAAGATTTATGGTAAGTAGTAGTTTCTAACTTATTTTACGTTTACTTTACCAATACATCAAGAAATGGTAAACTATTGTTTCCTACAATCTCATAAGTAAACTTAATAGTGGTTTCTAAACTGTTTAGGTAACTAGCAAATTCTATCAAGTCTTATTTACCATGCTGCCATACTACGAAAGTGTCATAAACATACCTAATCCATATTTAGCATTCTGTAAAGCAAGATTTTCAAATTTATCCAAGAACAGATTAATTAATAGTGGAGATAACGGGGAACTAATGGCTAGACTTTCAAACTGTTTGTAAACCTTATTTTTAAATTGAAAAAGTGTATTTTCCATTATTCATTCTTAATTTCTTTTCGAAACAGTGAACAGCTTTACCAATAGGTTTTTTAGTAAATAATGATCTAACATCCATAGAAACAAGCATATCATTATCATCTAGAGTTATCTCCCTTATTTTTTCAACAATTTTTACTGAATTTTTAACTGTGTACTTGTTTTTGTTATTTAGAAAAGAGAACTTTTAACTACATTGTAAAAATATGAGCGTATATTTGACACTGTGGATCTATAAGCATCTCCTAGTTTATGAACTTTTAGTGATGCATAAAATCTTTGAATGACGAAACAACTTGGAATCAAATACTTTTCATCTTGTGGAGTTAGACTTAAACGTTCCTTGATTTCCTCTTTTACCGTTCCCAGTGGCACAACGGTATGTCTGTGGACTTACAATACTAAAAACCGGGTTTCGATACCCGTGGTGTGCAGAGCACAGATAACTCGTTGTGTAGTTTTGTGCTTAACTTCAAACAAACCTTCTTTTACCAATTCGTGAAAGTCAGTAAGAGGATTCTTATTAACTTTTTCATACATAGCATATTTTCAACCTTATTGATAGAATAGACGAATCACTGCTAAACTTTTTTTTGAGAATAAACCATTGTGTTTAATGGCTAGAATATTTCAAAACAATGTTCCTTGTGACTTACACATTGTATAAAGCTATAATTAACATATCTAGTTATCAAGATAAAAATTTAAAACTACAGTAAATGGTTTACTAAGCCAGTAATGAAACGTGTCGACAGCAGGATTCATCAGAAACATAAGTGCCTATTATTATTAGTAAAGTGTTCTTGGAAGAGAAGTTTCTTCAACAACTGCTGCTACATCACTAGTCTTTTAGCATCCTATTACAAAAAGAACAGTTCACAAATCATGGTTAATTAGCTTATTCTAGCACTGCTGATACATCACTAGTCTTTTAGCATCCTATTACAAAAAGAACATTTCACAAATCATGGTTAATTAGCTTATTCTAGCACTGCTGATACATCACTAGTCTTATAATATCCTATTACAAAACAAATAGTCCAGAAATGATGTTTAATTAGTTGTCCTTCTTATATATTTCCTGACTCTCCTGTTGTGAATTCTAAGCAATTTAAAAGAAACATTCCATATTGATATATTTTAAAATTTCCCCTCTTTTTTCTGTATAATAAGTATCTTTTCAGCATCTTTCCAAAGCGGTAAGGCAATAACAACATCAGTAGATCACCTGCAGAGAAGAAGCAGCTCAAAAAATTCATATCGGTTTATCACGCACAAATCTGTAGTTCAACATGGTAGTTTTCTAGCAAGGTAGTAACAATTGTCAACCAGTAGGGCCAGAAAGTTCCCCCTGCTGCCTTGATAGAGAGAAGTCACGAATCAGATCACTTAGCTCTTGTTATGTGATCAGATGAGTCAGCTTATGATGAGGTGCCACAGGAAAAATTACTAGATGAAGATGACAAACTCGCTCTGCAGTGGAAAGGACCTTTTGAAGTACAGGAAGTGGTCAACAGAATGTACTATAAAGTGAAAGTGGACGTGATAACCAAGATATATCACGATAACCTGTTGAAGAGATACTTTAAGAGGGAAGAAAGCATAAGGACTGCAGCTATTGAGGCACAGATGGATGTTGCAGGTGCAGTTGTCATAGATGCAGAACCAGAAGATGGTAACTTTGTCAGAGAAGATGAAGACCTACTAGACTTACGACCTCTGAATGGAGATGAGGCATACATAAACGTCAACATAAGTGAAGAATTGACTGGCAAGCAGAAGAAAGCCTCGCAGGAGCAGCTGTGCCACAGCACAGATGTCTTCACAGATGTACCAGGCAAAACAGACCTTGGGCAACAGAAGACCAAGACCAAGACAAAGGATCCTGTCAAGTTGAACCCCATCCAGATATTCTATGAGAAGAGAGAGTGACAAGGTAACTGCAAATGTTGGTGCAGACTATGTGAGGAGACTTAGTGTATGAATTAAGAACAGTCTTTGTATATAGTGTAAAAAATATTGTAAATATTTTTCTTGAAGAGGGGGTTTATTGTTGGATATACAAGACTGTTTAATATAAGTGTTGTTGTTTGGTTTGTTTTGTGACTTAGTATTTAATGATTGTTTAGTTTTCATGACAGGACTGTTGTAGGTTGGTTGTGTTAAAAGCATTAGTTGTGACAATTTTCGTTACGTAGTTCGGTATGTGTCGTGCGTTGTGTATTCAGTTTAATTGTTGTATTATTGTTGACGTCATCTTTCTCGAAGCCTCGGAGTTTCTAGAAAGTTCTAGACCTCAGCTGAGCAATGTCTGTATATATATATATATATATATAGGTGACCAAGTGAGCACAAGTTAAGTTCAGTCAGAAAAAGCTAGTTTGTAAAAGAAAACGTGAAGTTAGCTGGCGTGTGAGTGATTAGCCTTAAAGGGTGATTTCTATATGTGTTTCACAGCTGTATTGTAACAACAGAGACAGGAAAATTAATATTTCTTGTCAGTTGTGTTCTCAAGTAACTGAAACAGCCTGTGTGGACTTTTGACGAAAAAAAAGGGACAATGTTTTAAAGCTCCGAATACAACTGTGGAAGTTAAGAAGTTAAGTGTAGAAAAAATTAAGTTAGTAAAAGTGAAATTAGATTGCGTGATTGTTAGTTTAGCTGTAACGGATAATATTTAACGTGAGTGTCACAGTGGTATTGAAATAACAGAGATAATGGAGAATAATTTGTCTTGTCAAAGGGTGTTCTAAAGTAATAGAATCGGTCTGTGTGGACTTTGGCGATAATAAGACAATTATTTAAAGTTCTGGATATAACTGTGGTAGCTCACGGGGTAACGCGGTAACGCAAGTGAATTTATCGCAGATCGTGTATTAAGAAACAAAGTAATGAAAAATAATTTGTCTTTATCAGTTGGATTATAAAGTAACTGAACCAGTATGTGTGGACTTTTGATGGGAAAAATAATTATTTAGAGTTTTAGATATAATTGTGATATCCTATAGTGTAAAGAATTTTTGTACAAACGTTTTAAAATAAGTGGATTATGTGCTGTCCTTTTATTGTTCGAATTAATCGCCAACAAGCCACAGACACCTACTGTAAGGAATCCTAGCCCATATACAAACCTGACTATAATTAATTTATTGTTTTCTAGTTATTTGAAATATGGCTATTCTGAAGCTGGTTAACCATTTAGAAAAGTCTGTGTTATTTTCACATATGGTAGTTAGGGCATTAAACTCGCAATCTGAGGGTCGTGGGTTCAAATCCCATCATGCTCGTCTTTTCAGTCGTGTTTGTGTGTGTGTAAGTTATAATGTATCTGTCAATCCCGCTATTCGTTGGTAAAGAGTAGCCTAAGAATTGGCAATGGGTAATGTTAGCTAGCTGTGTTCCCTCTAATTTATCACTTCAATTAGCCTTCGAGTAGCTTTTGCGAAATTCAAAAGCAAACAAACAAGCAGTTTTGACGTATATTTCGAGATCAAATGGTTGGGGTTGGTTCCATAAACCGACCCTTGTTTAAACAAACTTCGATGATAAAACATTACATATTATTCATGGCAACATCACATTTTGCTGTGCCCACCACGGATATCGAACCCCTGTTTTTAGGGTTATACACCTTCAGATTTACCGCTGTGTCTCTGGGATGGGGGAGGTGTAACATTTTGATTCTGCTAGGAGAGATTTTTCATTGAACGTTTCTTTATTCTGTTTAATAGCTTCTACTTAAATCCCATACATTATCAAACGAATTAAAAACAATGTAGATATTCGTGATTTGGTTTTCATATTCTATATCATTAATGTATTGGTTCTTTCGCAGCACTGACATGTATTTGATAATATGATATTCTTTGCGAATAGTTTAATTTAAAAAGTAAAATCGTGACATTTCTATTTTTTCATAATACTGATAAATACCTGTTATTGGGATTTATTTCTTAGCATATAGCTTTATTTGGAAAGTAAAATTATTTTAATATAATTATTCCAACTAGATAATTAGTTTTTCTTCTTAGAGTAGAATAAGTTGTTTCTAATACGATGTGCGTAGCTATTTGGAGTAATCCGAAAATGTTTTTACTTTTTGTTTCGTTAGAGTAATCCGAAAATGTTTTTACTTTTTGTTTCGTTAGAGTAATCCGAAAATGTTTTTACTTTTTGTTTCGTTAGAGTAATCCGAAATGTTTTTACTTTTTGTTTCGTTAGAGTAATCCGAAAATGTTTTTAACTTTTTGTTTCGTTAGAGTAATCCGAAATGTTTTTACTTTTTGTTTCGTTAGAGTAATCCGAAAATGTTTTTAACTTTTTGTTTCGTTAGAGTAATCCGAAATGTTTTTACTTTTTGTTTCGTTAGAGTAATCCGAAAATGTTTTTAACTTTTTGTTTCGTTAG
>NW_013668282.1:23906-26809 GCF_000517525.1 Limulus polyphemus
AATTACATTTAATATATATTTTCATCATCTGTAAGTAAGGATAGAGTTCCGAAATGGCCTTGTTTAAGCGCCAAACTTTGCTGTTTTAGAATTACATTTAATATATATTTTCATCATCTGTAAGTAAGGATAGAGTTCCGAAATGGCCTTGTTTAAGCGCCAAACTTTGCTGTTTTAGAATTACAGCTTGATATTAAATTAAGAAAATCTGAAGAAGTGAAAACTATTGCTTTTTAGTCGTATTTTATTCAGTTTTAAGGTAATTAAAAAACTTTTTATTAGTTTTTAATAATAATAATAAAAAATTGTGATAAAAATAAGTTTATACTCTTAGTAAATATTTGAAGAAAGGGGTGATTTGTTCATTAAGATTTTTTTTCTCATTTAGATGAGTAGATAAAATAAATTTTGAAAGGGGAAACTATATTTCTGTAAATTACAGAATTATAAATTAAATTATTTTTCTGGTCTCGTTGTTTCCAGTATTGTGTTTTACTGAATAATCTGTATAATTATAAACAATACTTAAAATTTCGTAATTACAAAATTAATGAAAACATAGATTTTTTTTAGGTTTCAGAAATATTTAATTCTTACCTACTACGGTTTCGCTAGTAAAGGCTTTGTCAAATACGTTACGATAACAAATATTAGTGAAACTGTTTCCCTCAGTTCTTAAAAAATCGGTTTTTATATTAGGAAGTATTTCCAATAGATGGCGCGCAATCATCATATAGTAGAGAAAAATACGATATTTGCTTTGCTTGCTATACATTTTTTTCAAAGCTTCATTAAGTCAGACATGACTTAACATGTAATGAAAAAGGGTTCAGGTAATTTATTGCTGACGTAAACTTCAGAACGTGAGAATTATTTGTTTTTTTTTTACAACTTGGGTGTTGATTACAACTCCGTTTGTATACTGAAGGATAAACGGCGGGATAGTCGTTAAGTTAAAGTTTATTACATGTTATTGTTTTTTAATTACTGCTTTGTTAGAACTACAACGTTCACATGTTTGAAGAGCTCTTTATTGAAGTAATATATGCAAACATATCTGTTCTTGGATATGCCTTATTTATCCCTTTGTTTCGTAATTATTTAAAAGTATAGAATGTTATACAGTATCGTTTATAACGTATTTAAGTAACAATGTATATATGTGTATATTTATATATTGCACAACAACTGCAGAACACTAAAAGAGGTTAAATTTATATTAATAGACTGGATATTACAGTGTACTATTCTTAAAACTGTCTGTGATTCGTTAGGTTTTTTTTTGTTTAATTTTTATACCAACATATGATACTCAGGAATTCCAGGAATTTTTTCGTAAAAGTTTGTAAACGCTACTAGAATACCTGCTAAAAATATAGAAGAGCAATTTATAATTAGAATTAGTTGTGAATAACATTAATCATGAGAAATGACCACTACTATGCTTTTGAAAAAATAACTTTTTATGTAAAGCTATGACACTCCTAATAAAGTATTATTAAGTTTGTTTTAATAGTTTTTTCTACATACCTGAAATTTGAATCGTTACAAGTTGATGAAAGTTGTTATTTTAAATGGATTTTAACAAACATGTACCCGTGTAATACATATTATTGAAGTATAGTTAAAATGTTTTCATAGATGGCGCCACATAGCTTTGTATTTCCTTCTTCTTGGAGTATTTTGTGGGGCTCAACGTGGCTTGTTGTTAACGTGCTGGACTGCAGACTGAAGATCCAAGGAAAAAGCTCCGCAATTTTAGCTACGAATGCGTTATAACTGTGATGGTCAATCATGCTATTAGTTGAAGAGTATCAGTGTACATGGTGGGTGCTGTTGACTGGTTACCCTCACTTTGGTCAGCAGTTCTAAATGATGGATAGATATGTCTGAAACTTTGAAGTTTCTAATCTACCATGTTTTGATGACTGTCTCCACCATATCTCAAATTTATAATGAATTTTATTCTCGATTTTCAGTGATGGGAATAACAGCGGTTTAAAAATTTGCAAAATACGTGGTCGAAAATTATTTTTTCTTATTTCAAAATTTGATAATTAAATAAATAAAGATATACAATCACGCAGTTTTCAACATCTTGTAGTCCAACTCAAACAGTTTTTACTGACATATCAATGGACTTATACGTGAACACCATTAGTAGCTCTCAGCAGATCTAACCGCTATTCGATTTCCATCCATCTTAGCTCCGTGATGTTGCTATAGGTGTGCGATATACGATATCCTTAACATACCCCCACATTTTTTTGTCCATATTTCTATCTTCGCAATATTTCTTTCAATCAGTCGACGATTGATATTTTTTATGCGAAGTTCCCTCACTAAAAGAAACATTTTTGTTCTTAATCAGTTTTTTTCTCACATTGACCATTCAGCACATACGAAGACTGAAAGGGCGAGCATGTTTGGTGTGTCGAACCCTCGACCCCCAGACTGCGAGTCGAGCACCCTAACCACCTGGCCATGCCGAGCCGAGAGAGAATTAAAACATATGTTAATGTGTACACATCCATTACACCCTAGTTTAGCTCTTTAAGTTCGTTTTCTTTAGTAAATAAAGCGATATGTTGATTTAGGTTTTGTGAACTGGAAAACCTTTGAAATATAATGATCCTGGTACTTTTGCCCAATGAATTTTGCTAAGTTTGATTCGAAACTGCTATGCATAAATCGTAGTTTGTTTCTTTACTCCCTATTACATATATATATATATATATATATGTTTTCTTAACATTTTTCTCATATTAGAGCTCATTTATATATTCACAGGCTTAGCTGTGAGAGTATACTATAGTAAAATAATGTAAGAAAAATGTTTTAATAACGTCGTTCACACCAGATCATATCTATAAGACATGCATCAACTGAAGAAAAAACGTTTT
>NW_013668282.1:27529-28763 GCF_000517525.1 Limulus polyphemus
TTTATTTAAGTACACAAAGACTACACAAAGGGACGTATCTGTGCTCTGCCCACCACGGATATCGAAACCCGATTTTTAGCAGTATAAGTCCGCAGACATTGTGCTGTGCCACTAGGGGGCTAGGTGTCTCTGTCAGTGCGAAATTCACCTTTACATTTTAAATGAGTTACAAAGCTGATAAACTGCTTGTTCCTGGGGTCTTCTTTTTCTAAAAATATTAAAACGTTATATAAATGATAAAGAGCAGAAATTATACTTACGTAAATTATAACTATAGTAAAAACTTATCTTTAAACCTGCAAATGTAAGTAGCAGTAATTCGGTTTTAAACTTGGTATATTTAAACCACCTGGTGGTAAGGCTGTAAAGTTTCGGCCCACCGACTTCGCTCTAGAAATGTAAGTGGCCAACAGGTCAAACAGCTTGGGCACCCCTGGTTTACACCCTTTAGTGAGTATGTCAGTAGCTATTAGAGATGCGTGCATAATGTGCTGCGTGCATAATGTGCTGTATAATAAACAAATATGTAATATGCGTCACATACATATATTCAACGAGTACATCATTCAACCTGCTTTATATCACTATTAATCCCTGGTTGCTCAGCGGTAAGTCTGTGGACTTGTAAACCTAAAAATCGGGTTTTGATACCCATAGTGGGCAGAGCATAGATAGTCCTTTGTGTAACTTTGTGCTTTACAACAAACAAACAATATATTACCATTAAAACATTTTAAAAGTTCTACGAATTGCTTTATTAAGCATTAGTGTTATTGCAGAAATATAAGATTATTTAAAAACATGCACGTAGACATATTCAAATTAAGATCAACTCTTACGTTTATACTGCAAGACTGGGATTAGATGAGAAACCTGGATGAAAATTTCTTTTTTAAACGTCAAACAGTTTGTCATCAATTTACCGCGTTTTCTTCCTCGTGCCCACTACGAGTCAGCGGTAAATTTACAGAAGTACTATGCTTAAATCTGGGATTCAATTCCCGGCAGTAGAGAGAGAACGATAATAGTCCATTCTGTAGCTTTGCACTAAAAATCAACAATCTATCATTCATTATGAAACTGTAACAGCACACTTGATATTTTGTACTAATAGAATTAAAACGTTTCGTAATGCTGTTACTAGACAAAAAATAATTATATTGAAATTTACATGAAGAACTCGGGCGACTTTTATGACGAGTAGTATTACGTTACTTTTACTCTGAAGTAACTG
>NW_013668282.1:29374-36660 GCF_000517525.1 Limulus polyphemus
ACCAACGAATAGTGGGATTGACCGTCACATTATAACGCCCCCACGGCTGTACGCGATATGAACTTAATAATATGAAAGAAAACTAATTAGTAAGTTTTTATTCGTACTGTATACCTACATTACTCCACGTGGCCTCGTACTGCAGTAAAAAAAAGAACACATGACCAGTGAGTGACGTGGTAAGAACATTCTAATTATAGGATTACTGCTTATATGGCCAGAACCTATAAACCTCTTTACTCATTAAAGCTGTATGACACTCATATTAAAGTATAGAACAGTTCTTGGAATCGAATATTATAACATGATCTGCGATTTTAACTGTGGTTAGCGAGGCTGACTGAATTTGAGGATCCTTGATTCGCGTCTCGTTGCCACAAAATTGCTCTCCGCACTTTAAGCCCATGGATGCATTAAAAGTGTATTAAACCCACTATTTTATAGAGTAGCCCAAGAGGTAGTGGTGGTTGCCATTGACTAGATCCCTTACATTTAGTCTATAAGCTCAAAATTAGTAACGGCTATGCATATATGTTTCTTTAGTGGGGCTTTGCGCGATTATCAGAAAACAAACTCTTTCTTCATACAAGATGAAGCATCCTGACAGGGAAAAGAATATGTTAATACATCTGCTCATAACCGCTGATTCACAGAAATATCCACTGGGTAAAGAAAAAAAAATTAAAAATTAAAGACAGAAAAATAATATCGAGAAAAAAAGTTATTTTCATACAATTTGTATTGTTTGTTTTTTTAATTATGCACAAAGCAACTCAAGGGCTATCTGTGCTCTGCTCACCACGGGTATCAAAACCCGGTTTCTAGCGTTGTAAGTCTGCAGACATACCGCTGTGCCACTAGGAGGCTACAGTTTGTAATTTTCAAATGTTAGGAATAGGGAAAAATTATTGTTTCTTTCTCAATTTTAGTTTAAAGCTAATTGAAGACGCTGAATAAGGAAGCAACATATAAAAAGCCCTACATTATATATAAAATACCTACCCCTAATGGTCTGTAAGCTTTTTTACAAATATCTTGCCCGTTCCCGAAAAAAAAAGCTGGAAAAGACTGTACTAATGCATGGAGAAGCTAACAAACCAAAATACTCTAAGGTAGTTAGCTATCAGTTTAAGTATTCTTTTACTGCAGATAAAATGTAACTTATTTGTGTAGAGAGCTTGCCAGTGGCAGAACTGAAAGTGTTGTTCAAAATACAGATATTGATCGTTTTAATGTTGATAGCCAACCAGTGATATCGAATATCACTTTCCAATTACATCTGTCCACATGAGTCTGTCATTTTTAACCTTGCCAGTTTTTACCATTATTCATCTTTTAGTTGGCTATATTTGCTATATTCAGTTAATAAAGTGTTCAATGTTCTTCTAAAACACCGAGTCTCATTGTTTATCACGAAACCTAAATATAAAACCTCGAATTTTTCTTTTTTCAGGGATCACTCAATCTTGAATAATTCACTTCACTATTTAAAACTTCATTAACCTAGTGCAGTTAAGAGGTCCATGATATTTGTGACTAGGATTTTGAGCAGTAAAATGAAAGTTAGATATATGACTTGTAAGTGTATTCACAAAAACATTTCATTGTTTCATCTACGTTTTACCCTTGTTTAGTTTTTCTTCGTATTCTTCCAGTCTTGTAGAGGTATGACTTGTAAGGGTATTCACAAAAACATTTCATTGTTTCATCTACGTTTTACCCTTGTTTAGTCTTTTCTTCGTATTCTTCCAGTCTTGTAGAGGTTATGACTTGTAAGGGTATTCACAAAAACATTTCATTGTTTCATCTACGTTTTACCCTTGTTTAGTTTTCTTCGTATTCTTGCAATCTTGTAGAGTTCCCAATATGAACCTTGGCTGGGAAACTGAATGTAGTTCAGCATCTTGCTTTGTGGTTTGGGTATTTACTCTTTATCTTTCATTTCCACAACTTTGTTACATCTTGAAATTCTACCCTTGTTTCTGGCAGATTCAACATGACCAGGCTGTAAAACAGGAAGGATAAGTTACTAGTAGTGGGACTTTGAATTGGACATAATAAGCAGGATTAACATATTGAGACTATGTGGAAAGATCTGTGAAACACACCCCTGATTGTCAATATCTAAAAATTATCAATCCAACTTCTGAATTGAGGAGTTAGACCAATAACTTCGAGAGGATTGCTTGGTGGACAAGATATATTGACCTTTACCTCTATTCCATAAGGTTTAATGAAAGTTCACAGGTGAAGTAAAACATAGAAGCGACAGTGTATAGGAAACTCCGTTTCTAAACTATCCATCGGTAACTTTTTTCTCGTGACTTGCATCACAAAAACAATAGGTCATAGTGCTGCATCAAGAAGTTCGAAGTGGTGAACAAAAAATCAACAAAATTAAATGTTCTGACATCAGAGACGTAGTGAAGAAGTTTTATATAGTAAATGGAGGTTTCAGCAGATATTTGTGTGGAACAGATGGTCACCGTACTAAATTGTGCATTATCTCCTGGTAACCATGGAAAATACAGCCCTTGACAAACTGGAGCATTTACAAACAGCTGAAAAGTTGAGATTGGATCATAGATGAACTCGATAACAGGTTTTTATTATATAGACAATCAAGGTCTAAAGATCTACACTGGACAGAATTTGAATTTTGAAAATGTGGCCAAAATGAAAATTTAACAACTTTAGTAAAATAGCTGCATCATTTACATAACAAGGCTTATTTATATGTGATTAAAAAGCATGAGAAGACATCTTAATTTATAAATTAATTAAAGGTCGGCTGCATCATAGTGGGTAAGAAATGTTTTTTTACAGTGACCAAGGCAGTATTCGTGACACTGAGATTTAAAATTGTAATTCCACATAAAGTACCAGAACAAAAAAAAAGTCTACAGCTATGGCAGTAGAAAGGATAAAGGACCCCACAAGTGTAGTATTGAGTGGTGAAATTCTCCAATAGTTTCTCATTTCTCATCAAATAACTTGATCAATATAGGATGAATTACATCAGGCCTTTCAAAGCTTGTAACTCCAAGTTAAGCCACAGTAAAATAGAGACAGGAAAAGGGTTGCCCAACAAATAAGCAGCATGCTTTGAAAGTTCAAAACCAGCTAATTCAAAGTAGCTGCCTTCATATTGGGCATCATGACCACCCACTCAAGAGAAAGCAGTGGAGGTACTGCCTCAGAAATTGTGGTGTCTAGCTCAGTTTACACTGACATGAAGGACACATGGTACGTGTCAGTAAATTACGCAAATATGTGGTAGAATTCTTGGTGCATTCAAGTACTATCAGAGATTTAACATATCTTCCAATGTTTCATGTTATTTCGAATAAATCAACATTCCGTCTGCCGAATACGGTTTTTGTTTTAGTAAATGAAAATAAATTGGAGGTGTGTGAAAAATCTTGGCTCAACATCTACTTCAGCAGAACGTATTTTACAGTAACTACTGTGCTCATGCGTTGTTGATAATTAAAATGAATTTGTTGTGCACACTGTCTGCTAACATAAACTATGATATAGGTGAGTTGTAGTTATATGGAAAAACGTTGAAATATAACTGAAACAAAATCCAGAAATGTGCGGTTATAAGGATATATTATATATATCCTAATTTCAACTAATGTACAAACAGTATCTTGTGAAAAAATACAATTGCAGTCTCACGTGCTAATACCTACAACTGAAGCGATGAAGTTCGTTGTTGAAGTATACTGTTGACTGTCAAAAATCAAAGAAACCTAGCTCACACAACAATATATTCAAGAACAACACGTGCTGGTAATAATATGTCCTTATGGACAAAAAAGCTGTAAAGTTACTAGCTAGTCTAATTTCTGGCATGATGTACAGAGAAGGAGTAAATGAATATATAGCAGAATACTTAACAGTATTAGAAACAAATCATTCATTGACGGCAAATGTATGGTTGCCAGAGTATCTTAGAAGATTGACAAAAGATTATATAAAATTCCCTCAGCAAGGTACTGACAGATTACACTGATGCTTTATAGTATACTAGATGCCCTCTTTGGTAGAATACATTTAATCTACCTTATGTACATCCGAGACGAGTGATGTGTTAAATAAAAACTGAATATATTTTCTCGGGCTACTAAAGGTAGAGCCACTGCCAAGAGAAATAAAAATGGTAAAATATGGAATAATGTGACTGACAGAAAATGCACTGTCGCTGCCAATAGTGACATTGAGACAAAGGAAAGAACCACTGGTGGAATAATGTGTTGTGTGTCTTTAGTTCTATGAAAAAAGTTCAGAATACTAGATCTAGCTTCTGGCTATTGGTATTTTGAACTAGAATGAGGTAAGTAAAGTGCTTTCAGAATTTGGGTTGGATTTTATGAGTTCTGAGTTATGCATTTGAGTGTGTAACTCACCTGCTATGTTTGAATGACTACTGGAGCTAATGTTGCAAGGTTTAAAACTAGAAAGATGTCTTATATGTGAGGATGATATATCAACGCTTAGCTGCTTGTATTAGACTGGATTTGAGAAATTAGAAGTGGTTAATATTTCGTAGAATAAGGAAAGCAGGCCTGAAATTAAAACAGGGAAGGTCTTTTAATGTATGCACGATTTAAAATTTTCAAATGTGGCGAAAAAAGAGGGTTTTAAACAATTGCAGAACATTACAAGTTTTGGAGTTAACTTAGCTTTGTGTTACACCACATGCATCTTGTGGCAATGTTTTTGGAGATTGCATCACCTTTAACTGCATTGGGCCGTGTATGGCCTAGTAATTAGCATGTGAATCTAAGTGTTCATATTTTGCCTTCTGTTGCTGCAAAAATGTGACAGTAAAATTCCATTGCTTGGTAAATAAGCTCACTCCAAACACTTGGACTACTTGCTGTTGACTAGCTGTCTTCCCTGTACTCTATCTATCTACTCTATCAACGTAACATTACGTTTAATATATTAACATAACATAAATACAGTAAAATTCCATTGCTTGGTAAATAAGAGTAGTCCAAGTGTTTGGAGTGAGTTCTGTTGACTAGCTGTCTTCCCTCTACTCTATCAGCTCAAAATTAGGGATGTCTATGTGCACTATTCTACAAAAAGCAACACGTTTTAATTATTTTAACTTTAATATATGTTCTTGCTTTATTCAAACTGACAGTTGTGAGAAATGATTCCTATCATTAAATGATTAAAACAACATTTATCGAACTTACTAGTCTAAGTTTGGATAAAACCAGATAATCCATTTACATTGTACACCAGTGGTAATGGTATCAGAGAATTGTTACCAGAAGTAAAAAATGCCATGGGATAAGTAATAATTTATGCCAATTATATAATGAAGAAAAGGTGTTAACATTTGTAGTCTGAATGAGGAAAAGGCTGAGCAGTGTAGCTGTATTTTTACAATTTAATATATATTCAATATAACATAAATACAACAAACATTACCGTAACATTACGTTTAATATATTCACCATAACATAAATACAATAAACCTTGTGGTGACATTACATTTCATATATTAACATAACATAAATACAACAAACATTACCGTAACATTACGTTTAATATATATTCAATATAACATAAATACAGTAAACATTACCGTAACATTACGTTTAATATATTAACATAACATAAATACAATAAACATTGTCGTGACATTACATTTCATATATTCACCATAACATAAATACAATAAACATTACCGTAACATTACGTTTAATATATTCAATATAACGTAAATACAATAAACATTGTCGTGACATTACATTTCATATATTCACCATAACATAAATACAATAAACATTGTCGTGACATTACATTTCATATATTTACCACGACAATGTTTATTGTATTTATGTTATGGAGAATATATGAAATGTAATGCCACGACAATGTTTATTATATTTTATGAAATGTAATGTCACAACAATGTTTATTGTATTTATGTTATGGTGAATATATGAAATGTAATACCACGACAATGTTTATTGTATTTACGTTATGGTATTGTATTTATGTTATGGTGAATATATGAAATGTAATGTCACGACAATGTTTATTGTATTTATGTTATTGTGAATATATGAAATGTAATAACCATTGTCGTGACATTACATTTCATATATTCACCATAACGTAAATACAATAAACATTGTCGTGGTATTACATTTCATATATTCACCATAACATAAATACAATAAACATTGTCGTGACATTACATTTCATAAATACAATAAACATTGTCGTGGCATTACATTTCATATATTCTCCATAACATAAATACAATAAACATTGTCATGGCATTACATTTCATATATTCACCATAACGTAAATACAATAAACATTGTCGTGGACATTACATTTCATATATTCACCATAAAGTAAATACAATAAACCTTGTCGTGACATTACATTTCATATATTCACCATAACGTAAATACAATAAACCTTGTCGTGACATTACATTTCATATATTCTCCATAACATAAATACAATAAACCTTGTCGTGACATTACATTTCATATATTCTCCATAACATAAATACAATAAACATTGTCGTGGTATTACATTTAATATATTCACCATAACGTAAATACAATAAACATTGTCGTGACATTAAATAACGTAAATACAATAAACATTGTCGTGACATTACATTTCATAAATACAATAAACATTGTCGTGACATTACATTTCATATATTCTCCATAACATAAATACAATAAACATTGTTGTAACGCTACATTTGTCTTTATAGAAATGAGACTTCAATATTGTTATAAAATTGAAACGGGGCGAACAGAATTTATAGAATACCCTTTGATGGAAATATGTCTTGACTGATCTTTGCACATAATAGAGTATCATTTTTTCCTGGCCTAAATATCATAAAGTCCATGTTCAGAAACGTGTTCACGAGTGTAAGATTCTGCTTGTTAAAGCTGGTAAACACAAAAAGTAAGGAAATGGTAATCATCTTCAGGCAATTTTGGAAAGTTTGAGGCTTCATGATGGACTTTCATCTTTTGGAAAATGATTTTTTGTAAGTTAGGGACTTATTAATGTGCAGAAGGCGATTAAGAGTGAAAACATACTTGTAGTGGATTATCTCGTTTTAAGATGCAGACACTATCGTTTCCCCCAGGAGGTAAGTTGTCAGGAAGATCTGTTTCTGGACCTCTTAATGTAGAATTGTCATCTTATAGTAAAAGCATAGGTGGAAACTGAATGTACATGTGTTGCCCTACATTAAGAGGTCCAGAAACAGATCTTCT
>NW_013668282.1:37571-52545 GCF_000517525.1 Limulus polyphemus
ACATTCAGTTCTACATTAAGAGGTCCAGAAACAGATCTTATCCGCCTATGCTTTTACTATAAGATGACAAGCAACACATGTACATTCAGTTCTACATTAAGAGGTCCAGAAACAGATCTTCTCCACCTATGATTTTACTATGAGATGACAAGCAACACATGTACATTCTTTAATAACCATTAACAAGGCTTAACTATATACTGATGTCAGAAAAAATTGTAGACTTCTTTTAAGGCATATAGATACCAATATGGTAGATCCTCTTTGGTTGACAAAGGGAACATGTAGCATGAAGCAACTGGACAAAAACCATCACAATGTGTGATTGTATGATTGGCTATATAAGATAATACAGTGTGTCCACTATCTTGATTTCTTGCTTATTGCATGTTGCACATATAAAATATTAGCAATAAAAACGTTCTATAAACACTACCAGACTCAAAACATTCTTGACAATTTATTTCAAAAGTGATATTATAACCTGCAACATGTTGACCACACTGTAGAATAAAGTAAGTTTTCAATATGCCAAGTATCTAATGATGGTAAACACATACTGACGGGATTTGTTACTTGAGGAATGCACTAGCCAATCTATGCAGAAGGTTCTCCTGGTTGAATTCTTTCAGTGACGTAGAATTTCTCATGTCAAATAAAGAAGAGAGAGACAATAATTGGTTCCATGGATATATCTGCTCCTCTCTTATGGATACTAAAAAAAATGATATTGATATGTGTTGATCTTAACAGCTACTCCACTAAGTGGGTTGACACATGTCCATCAGCTTACAAAAATAATTGACCCTAACTGATAAGGTTGGTAAGCCAAGAAGTGGAAGCGAAAAACATAACATGTTTTGAAAGAAGAATATTCTGTAAGATCCACTCAAATACGAGAGTTACGATGACTTCTAAAGAAATTACAGAAACAAAAACCAATCAGTTATCATGAAGGTAAATAACTATGGATGGAATGATATATAACAGATCCTTATAAGATTAATGAATGAAGCTCAATTTTATACTATGCGATATATGGTGACACATAGCAATGAAATACCAGGTAGGGATTTAATAAAAATGTGTACGAAGTTTCAGATGCTACAGGAAGAGAGAAGAAAGCATCATGTTCCATGAATTTCCACAATACTCTGTGGGAGGGAATGTGCAATTGACTTTGATATACTATGCAGATTACACATTAAAGAGTATCGTAAACGGCTGATATGTTGAGATAATCTCATTGTTACGCTTAGACAGGCTGCATCTACAGTGGTTTATACATTGTTTGCATGAAATGAGGTAAGCTTAATATCTCAATCACAAAAGAGACAACTGCATAAGGCTGGATTTCAAGTCTCTATTTGAAGGCATGTATGGTGTTATTTGATTTAATATATATATCGTATGAAACACAGGTCTGACGTATACAAGCTATGGGTGTACTCTCTGAGAATAAGAAAGAGAAAGATTGGGTGCATTTGCTGCTATATCATAAGCGTGAAGTTAGTTGGAAAAATAACATATTACTCAAGAAGTCTCTGAAGCTTTAAAACGTTTCTAAACTTGCTTGCAGCAAGCAAGGGATAAAGTCAGTGTAAAAAATCAGCACTTAATCAGTACCAGGATTTAGGTTTTCGAGTAACTAAAACAAGGAATTTTTGGCGTGGCTGAAAAACACTCTATGTAAGCGTTTTCTTGAGCAAATTGGAGTTTTGTCCAATATATTGTAGGTTAGGGAGTTAGAGGAAGTATGAGGATTGAATTTCACGCTAATTGATCACTTTAACTTTTATTAATCCATTATACACTGCAAAGTGGAGCAGAGAACAAGGTGGCTAGTATTCAAACTGTCTGGAAATAACATTATAATACTTCAACAAGTAGTATGGGAAATACCATTAGAAGGGAACACAGTATAAAAACAGTGAAATACGTAGGGGTTAGTTTTGGGATGTAAAAAAATAAACATTTGTTAAGGCACTCACTCATCATGGATTGGTGAAGAAACGTGACGTGTTTCCTGTAGACAAGCCATGTCATCTTGCAACAAATAAACAACAGTAATGTTGAAAATGTGAGCAACGAAATGACACTTCTCAACATTGTCCTTATTAAGTATGATGCACTTTTCCATTATTATATAAGACTTTTTCACACTAATTTGGTTAAATGAAGATGTGATGATAGGAATCTAATTGTCCAGAATTAGATCATCCTTAGGCCTACTTAGGCCATCCTTGAGAGGGCCATAACCATGGTAGTCACAATACTTTTTGGTAAAGATTATGCGGAATGAGGAAAACCTGTATATTTGAATTTCTTAATTGCAGCAGTTAATCATTATTTAACACAGTCATTCTTTGGTTGTATTTTAGTCATATCTAGTATAGGTTTAAGAAAATCCGTTTTTTCTCAACGCACGTCTTGTATTTTAGGGTTGCAGACTAACATAGTGTGAAGTAGTCAAGTGAAAGATTTAGTCTTAACTATGTAGCCGTTACAAAAAGTTTATCTTTTTCGATCAGTTGTAAGAGCCCCTGCATGTTTAAACCTTATTGGGCATCTAATTGGATCACAAGAGTTGCTAATGATGGAATATTTCTTTAAAAACATAAACTCACAAATTGGCACTCAGTCACAAAATCCAGCTTATTTGGTTTGTGAACGAGCCTTGTTTGTGAGAGGAGGAGAAATGTGGTAGCTGGGAAGATATAGAAGCTACAAATTGTTATAGTTATAGCTAGAGTGTAAAAACAAAAACCATATGCTGACTAAATATTTGTCAACAAAATGATATGTATTTAACTATTAAACATTTGTATAAATATCATAATCAAGCTATAATGGCTGGTGAGCCTTCCAACATTCTAATAAATGGCACAACTCTTTGAATTCTACTTTTACGTGAGATTTTACTATCAGGATTTAAATTTTGAAGAAGTTTTTCATCTGGCAACTGGTTCAACACATTTGTACTACAAGTTTGTTTGTTTTGAATTTCGCGCAAAGCTACACGAGGGCTATCTGCGCTAGCCGTCCCTAATTTAGCAGTGTAAGACTAGAAGGAAGGCAGCTAGTCATCACCACCCACCGCCAACTCTTGGGATATTCTTTTACCAACGAATAGTGGGATTGACCGTCACGTTATAACGCCCTCACGGCTGAAAGGGCGAGCATGTTTGGTGTGACGGGGATTCGAACCCGCGACCCTCAGTTTGTGTACTACAAGTATTCGAACATTACTTTTCCTTACAGCCATGGGCCTAGAGTGGGCTAGTCATTAGAATGCTTGTACTGTAAGTCCGAAGATTCGTGTTTCGCGACAAAACGTATTCCGTGAGTACGGCATAATAGTGACGATCATTTACTTGGTCAGGCAAGAGTAGCCTAAGAGTTGGCGGTGGGCTCTTTAAGTAGCTGATTTCCTCTTCACTCTAACCTATTAGTTGAAAGTTAAAGACGCCATGTAGCTTTGCATAAAATCCTGAAACAAGCAAATAATACCGGCATCAGTTCATGTCAGACCACATAATTTGTTATACACTTGAATGAGGTTTTTTTTTCCAGACAGCCCTTGCAAATGAAACCTGTGATGTAAATAAACTCGCTAATATACATATATACCCAAGCATTTTTGAACTTTACACTCTAGGTCGTCGGAGTGTATAAGTCACTCTACAACCGCTTTCTTGAGGGACGAAAATCATCCTTCGTAAATCTCACAAACATGTAGTTTATCTTACATAAAAATGTTACTTAGTGTAAGACGTGGATCAGAGAAGTATGGGTCATATATGATTTGCTCCCGTTTCTTACGACACCATCAGATAACCTAGATTTTGCATATAGTTTTAAGTGACATTAAACCCCCTTGACAGCCCACTAGATTGTAATCTTCGTGTAATCTCAGAATCTTCCTTCTGAGGCCAATTCCATCCATCCTTGATAAACCCACAGCAATTTTTTTTTTTGCCATATCATACTTTTGCTGACTTTGCTAGAGAAATATATACTTATGCGCGTGAGGTGCACGTGGGCCATGTGAGTTGTGGAATGAAACCGCTTCTTTAATTAGACATTAAGTCGTTAAGTCCATGCAGGAACCAAATTCGCAGTGGTCTATAGAATGTGGTTATCTTAAGAAGCATGAAGATAAAAATATATACAGATTGAAATAACATACTACTACTTGTGTAAGTTTTGAAAAACAACTTTTCAATATCATAATTTATGTTTCTTTGAAAATGTAAGCTTCTTAGGGAGATTATTTTGTGATTAGTCTAAGATTTTGTGGTAAGCCGGCTATCTCAGAAGAGACTTCAAACGCGTAATTTTTTTTTGGCTGTTTTTTAATCTTTTACATTTATATATATATATATTCACACGCATAAATTATAGTCCAGACACTACTACTTAGTTATTAGGATAAGTGTTTGATTTTCTCAAAAACACACGTTCAGTAATGCTGTTTTTTTTTACATTTGTTTCTTCTTAAGAATTTCCCTGTGTCGAATTCCTCGATTATCATGATATTTTTTAAATCGTTTGTCGCTTTTAATCCACCATAATGTTTCACGTTTCCATGCACTGCGAAATGCCTTTATAATCGATATAATGCTGTTTTGTTTAAGTAAATTCGAGGATTTATGGTTCGCGTCTTATTATCGCAAGAAACAAACTTCGGGACCTTGTGTATGCGCTATAAGGGTGATGGTCAAATACCACTATGTAGCCAGATAAGACTGGCTGGAAAAATTGGTTGTGGGGATGTTGACTACCCTTTAGTATATCAGTTCAAAATTAGAGACGATTATGTGTGGTTTTGTGCGAAAATTCTATATCCATTTATCCATCAACTTCATGTTTCATTTATCTTTATCTGTGTTTAAATCATGCAGCTGTGTAGTACATTCTTCTAGCAAGAGAGGAGCTACATATTAACAAGGATTTTTATGACTATTTATTGCTATTAGTTAAACGATAGCCCTAAAATGCTTTGTTTGTTATGAATTTCGCGCAAAGCTACACGAGGGATATCTGCGTTAGTCGTCCCTAATTTAGCAGTGAAATGCTAGAGGGAAGGTAACTAGTCATCACCACCCACCGCCAACTCATGGGCTACTCTTTTACCAACGACTGACCGTCACATTATAGCGCCCCCACGGCTAAAAGGGCTAGCATGTTTGGTGGGACAGGGATTCGAACCATCGACCTGCAGATTACGAGTCGAGCGCCATTCCTAAACAAAGGGGAAATGTTGTAGTATTATTTTTGTCTTGTTTTCAAATATTTTATGCTTTAAAACTCCCAGATGTTACTGAGTAAAAAAAAAAAAAACACAAAGGCTGAACGATGGATTTTAGCAAGAATTTTTTATAAAATTGATTTACAGTAAAATGTTACATACCTAAAAGACATAGTTCAATGAATAACCTTTTGCTTTCTGAAAACTTCAGGTACTTATACCGAGGAAGGATCTTCTCTCAACGTATTATTACAGATTAGATCGTGGTCCATGCCCATGGATTATTTAATTTCAGCGAACCTACTGGGCGTGCATTAACGCTAAACACGTGATATAATTATCTTTTGGTTGATCAAGACGAACGGGCGGAAAAGCTAGATGATTTACTACAAAACTGTATTCGATTGTATATTCGGCTAAGACTCCTATCTCTCGTCATTCCTTAAGTGCTATAGCAAGTCATTAAGAGAAATTACCTGGTTATCTGTGTTATAATTCGGATCTAGAGGCAGTTAAATAGCATCATAGAAGAATGTTGAATTGAAAACATGACAAACCACTTCCCGAAGTAAACAACAAGTTAGTAAACTGTAAGCCAGGTGATTGTAGATATAGGAAATGTAATTAGATTGAGTTCGAATTCAACTTTGTCTATAGGGTGATGTAATCTGTTTTTAACACCGTGTCAGATATCGTGATCAAATAATCTACTTGTAAGACGTCTCGGTTCGTAAACGTGTTATGGGAGCACATTTTGCATTATATCGAAGTATGTATGCATGATATATATATAAAACCAAAATTAAGAGTAACAAATATTTTTATTTCTTGCTTTTGAAGTTCATATGTCATGCTGTGTTGTAGCCCACAGAGTGCATAATTCTTCTCGTGATTCATGTGCATGTTTTACTAACGTCGCGACAGTACAAATTGAAATGTTAAGCGTCCCTTATGTGACGTCATTTTAGTGTCTACTGACTTACTGACAGACAACACACTACTGTACATTGGTGCGAGTGGTTAAAACATGACCCACCTTTTGGTTAATTTTACATATACAACTGTATAAATATTTTATATTGCAATAACCTAGTTTATTTTATGAGCAATTATTTACCATACATATAATTCAACCTTCAAAAAACAACTATAGATCGCTTGCTAAAAAGACTTAATGCTTGAGATAAATAGGACAAAATGTCAATACTATTACATTGTATACATAGGTCACAAACGTTAGTTCTTTGTAGTGTTTAAATAGAGAAAGCAGTAAATACTACTCCGGGCCTAGCTACCTTAGAACACTGCAACAGTACTAACGCTTTTATCCCCTTTCAACACTGCAACAGTACTAACGTTTTGTCCCCTTTCAACACTGCAACAGTACTAATGTTTTCTCCTATTTCAACACTGCAACAGCACTAACGTTTTGTCCCCTTTCAACACCGCAACAGTACTAATGTTTTCTCCTATTTATACGCTGCAACAGAACAAACGTTTTTGTCCTGTTTATACAGATCCCCAGTGGTACAGTAGTATGTCTGCGGAGTTATGCCGCTAGAAACTGGGTTACGATACCCGTGGTGGGTACAGCACAGATAACCCATTGTGTATCTTTGTGCTTAAGTTCAAACAAAAGATTGTTCTATCCGAGCTAAAATCTATGTTATGTAGTATTTTAACTAACCTTTGCAAATATATACCCAAACATCAGAATTCTTTTATAACAGTACCACATTGCCAGGCTAATTAGATATTAAAAAAAAACGCATTCCGAAAACAGCTGTGTAATAATGTTTAAATAGGCTTTTTTATTCAAAGGCAGTAATTATAAATACCCGCGGGCCTATTGGAACACATTTACAGGGCCACTATAATAATAATGTTTAAATAGGCTTTTTTATTCAAAGGCAGTAATTATAAATACCCGCGGGCCTATTGGAACACATTTACAGGGCCACTATAATACAAATTTAATTTCTTTAACCAAATTACGGACGGTAATTAGTAGGTCTACTTATTTACATGCTCTAATGTAAATCAATGTCAAATCTGGGGTCCGCTTTCGGGGAATCCCCGTTAAAAAGTTTTCGTGGTGGGCAGAGCACAGATAGCCCATTATATAGCTTTGTGCTTAATTCCAAACAAACAAACAAACGAGGTAGAAAAAAATGCATGGCATAATTCATGCCATAATTCACGACTTAGAAGTTATTGAGTCCAGCAGTTTAGGAGGAGTTACGTGACACACACACGGATACACAGGTAATCTTGAACTACTATTTTGCACTTTTTCCAGTTTAATGTGAGCCATACGCTCACGGGTTCGCTAATTGGTGCCAAGCGAATCGTTTCGGTCCCGAGATTTGCATAAAGGTAAAACTTTTCACCCAACCCCTTAGGGAACCCAAGTATTTCGCGGGGTATCGAAACCCGGTTTCAAGTGTTGCAAGTCTGCAGACATACCGCTGTGCCACTGGGGGAGGGCAGTTAGAACAAGCGAATAAAACTGTTCACACTCATTACCTTGTTTTAGAGGAGATTTAGGCAGAATTGATAGCACTGGGTTTGAAGTTTTTATGGGTTGCATCTGCTTGGGGTAGATGCCGTCCACTCCTTTACTCCAGGCAAATTACTGGAGAGATTTCACTTGGAGCCATTGTTTAACATTTAACAAAAAAACAAAATCGAAATGACATCTGGCCAAGCATTAAAACTTCACAAATCAAGGATTATTTTAATATATAATAAGCTGGTGGTTAAGTTTAGTCAAATTGATTATACATTCATTTAGCTCTTAATTGGTTTGTTATATTAAAAACCAGTTTGGTCGCGCATAGGCTTACATGCTAGCATGACCGAACTTTCAATCCAAGGATTCATGGTTTACCCCCTGCTTCATAAATGCACTCTGCGCCCTGGGACGTAGATGCGTTTTAAGAGCAACGGGCAAACCCAACCATTTGTTTTGTTTTGTTTGTTTCTTTATTTGAAGTTAAGCACAAAGCTACACAATGGGCTATCTGTGCTCTGCCCACCACGGGTATCGAAACCCGGTTTTCAGCGTTCTAAGTCCGCAGCCATACCGCTGTGCTACTGGGGGGCTTATTTGTTAATGTATCTTCAGTACGTTTTCATACTGTATCGAAACTTTGGTCAATGAAACGCTAAAACAATCTAACACAATGAATGCTACCTTTGTTCGTGTACAAGCGGGCCGTTTGTTGTGGGAGGATTATAACTATAAATCCGTCAGATATTGTAAACTAAAAATATTATTTATCATTCGAAGGCACATTCAGCGTGAAAAGGCAAAGAAGCTCCGAACAAAGGTATTACGGAAGGTCAAAGGTCAATGAAGAAACACAAAGACACTACGGGAGGTCACAGGTCGATGAAGAAATACAAAGATATTACGGGAGGTCACAGGTTGATGAAGAAATACAAAGACATTACGGGAGGTCACAGGTCGATGAAGAAATACAAAGATATTACGGGAGATCACAGGTCGATGAAGAAATACAAAGATATCACGGGAGGTCAAAGGTCAATGAAGATATGTCTGTCATCCTTGTCGACAATGCTTCACTCTTCTATCTATCCAAAGAATGCCATATTTTTTGTGTAAGACTTAAAGACTCATTCATTTTCACAAAATGTGAAAGGACACGAGGACATAGATGCCAAAAGTTTTTTTTTCTGGAAATCCAATGACTATTACGGTGGGTGGTACCTTATAATTTGAACATTTAAACGGAATTTTAAAGAACTACACGTATTTTTGAAGAAATTATGAGTGTTTTATTATGAACAGCTTTAACGTACTCTTTCTATCTCTCTCTCTCTCTCTTCTTTTTTTTTCTACCAGGAAGAAAGCTATCAATGATGATCTAACTTTAACTTATGTCGTACCCCTGGAGGCCATCGAAGAACTAAGAAGAGCACCTCAAAGCTGAGAATGATTTATGAGTAAGAATAGTTTTAGATAACGTACCGGTCAGGCCTCCCATGGAAACTCTGTTCCAAAGTATTCCGTTCACGTATTGTGTATGATACGGATTAGCATCAGATTTATTCGTTTTACATCATTCTGAAATAATCCCTGAAAGTAGTAGTATAACTATCTGATTCGCTGTGAGATTTCTCAAGTTCCAAGTCTGTCATACTTACTGAGAGGAATTTCTGATTAGAATATCCTGAAATGTATGAATATAAGAACTTTATGTTTGTACTCGGAATAGTTTCATGTATTTGTTTGTGTGTGTGTGTGTGTTTTTACAGTATTATAAATCCGTCACGGGCATTTTTGATGTTAGTGAATTTTTTTTCCTTTACCATAGAATTTAAAACTAGTCCTCAATTAATGACGATAAAAAACTAACCCATTGACATAAATGTATGCTATACATTAAACTTTTTTACATAAAACCGTCCAACTAATCAAGCAGAGTGTTAGACATTAGAGTTATTTTACAGTTGTCGGGATAAAAAAAAATGTCGTCACCGTGTAGCTTTATTTTATTTGTTTGGAGTTAAACGCAAAGCTACACAATGGGCTATCTGTGCTCTGCCCACCACGGGTAGCTTTATTAAATAGCTCATGAAAATGAAAAATGTCGCCACTATGTAGCTTTATTAAATAAACACATGAAAATACAAAGTGTCGCCACTATGTAGCTTTATTAAATAAACACATGAAAATACAAAGTGTCGCCACTGTGTAGCTTTATTAAATACGCACATTAAATACAAAATACCGCCAATGTGTAGCATTGTTAAATAAGCACATGAAAAATCAAAATGTCACCACTGTGTAGCTTTATTAAATATGAACATGAAAACAGTGGCGACATTTTGTATTTTCATGTGCACATTTAATAAAGCTACACAGTGGCGACATTTTGTATTTTCATGTGCTTATTTAACAATGCTATACAGTGGCGATATTTTGTATTTTCATGTGCATATTTGATAAAGCTACACAGTGGCAACATTTTTTAAGTTGGAAGGGGAGCACCTTCATATAGATAATGACACATTCGGGCCACCCCGAGTATTCCTGCCAAGTTTGGTCGTGCTCCAACTTGGCAGAAAAACTCGGGAGTATTTGTTTCAATATACATACATATATACAGAGTTAACTTAGCAGAAAAACTCGGGAGTAGTTGTTTCAGTATACATACACATTTTCTATTTTCATGTGCTTATTTAACAATGCTATACAGTGGCGACATTTTCTATTTTCATGTGCTTATTTAACAATGCTATACAGTGGCGACATTTTCTATTTTCATGTGCTTATTTAACAATGCTATCGATCAAACTCCTCTATTATCCTCAATAGTAACCCCAAGGGGGATCCATACTCGTAAAAAGAAAAAAAGAAAAACGTTAAGACACCCGCCCATAGTGCCTGAACAAATATACCAAGTTTGGTCTCGATAGCTTGTGAGTGGTAGGTGTGGGGGGGGGGGGGGGTGGGAGAGGTATGAACACACTTTCGAAATACGGCGCCTCTGAGACCCTGATGTGGGCCAGGACCACCAAATTCAATGCAAGTTCGGATTTAGCGACCCTAAAGAAACTATTTTTAGCTCCCATCATGCCTAGGTGATATTTCGTGAGCGTCTTAGTCCACCTTGGTATCCCCCCATACATTGAGGCGTCTGTGCATCATGAGGCGATTTTTACACGCGGGGGGATTTTATGCTAGTTTTTAAATAATTTATGAACAAAAAAATTGAAATGACAGAATTGACAAGAAAACGTTATTTGGTTAAGACGAAAGACTTTAAGGATTCTTGAAGTTCATATATACAGTTAAACTTTTGAAAATGGCGTTATCACACACACACTTTTATATATTTACCTACAGTGTACGGAGATGTGTATCTGAAATATTACAACTTGACTAAGACAAACATTTCCAAGAGATAGCTACAGATTAAATGTTCCCGATAATTTATAAACAAGCAGTTAGTTTCATAACCAAAGTAAGTACATTTAGAAAAGCACGTCTGTTACAAACTAAATACATTAAGTAATCATTTCTGTGGAATTTTATGAAATATAAAAATTAAACTAAATCATAACGGAATGAGGACCCATATTTTTGTTATCTTACAGTTCTGAGCTTGACCAATGTGTACATGGAATCTTTAAAATGTGGTGTAAACTGCAAAAGAATTGAAGGACAACGAGTTGAAAATGTAACTTTAACATGTGCTTGAAGAACGATTTATGTTCGCAATTTTTCACCAAAATGTTCACATTCATAAACTATCCGCTCCTTTCTATGACATAGTCTTTTATGAGTTGCTCCCATGGGCAATTACCTAATTTACTAATAACTGTCAAAAATAAATCATTGCCCCTATTATTAGGTGTTACGTGCATGAGGAGTATATTTGTGGTTCTGATGGGATTTTAATGGTTCAACTCCAGATATGTGTTTGTATACAGCATCATCATTTATTTTCCAAATTGTTTCATATATGGGTAGAGGTTAACAATTTTGTTGCACATTTTTGTTCAAGGTCATAAAAATTCATTTTTTTTCGAAACAATAGCACAGTTTAGAATGTCAAAATTCAAATTAAATTAAAAGAGGATTTTAACTTCACGGTGCATAATAAACAGGGTGGGCCGTAACAAATCCCTAGTACATATTGCACTTATCAAGATATAGATGAGCGCCCTCAACTCACTTCTTATGTTCGTACCACCATTTAATAATGTATCCTGTACATGCTTAACCTAGCTAGCATCTTAATGCTCAGTAATTTCAGTTATCATGTCGAAGAAAAACTAAATACAATAGCACTATTATCTTTTAATTAATTCGCTGTGGATCACCTTGTTACTAGAGTATTGTTTAAATTTCCTTTATTTGAAGTCAATATTTAACAGGAAATCAGCATTATTTCAAATGTTCATATATATTCTTTCTGTTTGTAGGTTTGTAACTTTGTAGGTCTTCCCAAGGATTCAGTTGTTCACTGATTATATTTGCGTTTTGTTTGTACGTTTGTGAGTTTTCCGAGGATTCAGTTGTCTATTTGATGATATAGTCCTTCTATTTGTAAAGTTGTAGTTTTTCCCAAAGATTAAATTGTCTACCTGATTATTCGTTTGCTCTGTATGTAAGTTTGTACGTTTTTTAAAGATTCAGTTGTTCAGTCGATGGCATATTCGCTCTGTTTGTAGGTTTTCTCAAGGATTAAGTCGTCTATTTGATGATATATTCGTTCCGTTCGTAAGTTTGTAGGTCTTCCCAAGGATTAAATTGCCTATTTGATGATATGTTCATTCTGTTTGTAAGTTTGTACGTTTTTTAAAGATTCAGTTGTTCAGTCGATGGCATATTCGCTCTGTTTGTAGGTTTTTAGGCTTTCTCAAGGATTAAGTCGTCTATTTGATGATATATTCTTTCCGTTCGTAAGTTTGTAGGTCTTCCCAAGGATTAAATTGCTTATTTGATGATATATTCACTCTGTTTGTAGGTTTTTAGGTTTTCTCAATGATTAAGTCGTCTATTTGATGATATATTCGTTCCGTTCGTAAGTTTGTAGGTCTTCCCAAGGATTAAACTGCCTATTTGATGATATATTCGCTCTGTTTGTAGGTTTCTAGGTCTTCAGAAAACCAACAAAGTTACAAACAGAGCGAATATATCATCTAATAGGCAACTTAACCCTTGGGAAGATCTACAAACTTACGAACTGAACGAATATATTATCAAATAGACAACTGAATCCTCAGAAAACCAACAAAGTTACAAACAGAGCGAATATATCATCTAATAGGCAACTTAACCCTTGGCAAGGATTCAGTTGTCTATTTGATGATTGCTTCGACTTATGTTTATTGAGATATAAAAAATGTGGTTGAAGTATGGTAAAGTAATGATTATTTATCTGCGTTCTTACATCCGTCGTAAAGTTGTTGAATTCGTTTCTTTTATGCATCAAATGTTTCTTAAAGATTCGTAATAACAGAGTCGGAGACTTAACAGTTTGGTGACCAAAACTACCGGCTTCATTAAATTCCACATATAAACAAGTCGGCATTTTCCTCTTGAAATGATTACGAAAGAAGCACGGTCTTAAATCTTAGCAACGCGATAATTAGCGACCGTTAGTCTACACCAAATGGTGGATAGTCGTACATTATCGTCACATCCATATGAGCAGGGTGAATTATAGTACGTTAAATACCCGGTGCTCTACTATTGCTGAGGCATTGTATAAACATTTGATTTTGTATGAATTTATAATGAGGGTATTACTTGAGGGTATTTTTTATAATCTCCATTTCCTATAATTCTTTATGCTTCTGTTCAATCGAATAAACGTTTTGTGCCAAGCTGTTTGTTGGCTAATTACATTGTGCTGAACCAATAACTGCCACGTTTATACTAGTCATAAACTAAAGATAAAATACTGGAAGAGCTTTGACTTTTTATTTATACTTCTTAAACCATTACATACATATGTATAGTAGGGTTTATTAGTCTTTCATGGTAATGTGCAAGATGCACCAACAGTATATTACATATTCACGGAGACTTAGTTAAGGCTCTATTATATGGTACGAATGCACTTGGTTTGACTCTGCGTGACACATGATATAGATTTAATCTAATGTGTTATTTTGAGCGCTGCGTGTGAACACATTTCGAATGTCCCTTGAATAGCGTTGCTGAAAGACAAATCAGAGACTTTTAGAACTTCTCGCTAATCGTTAACAAGTATTGAAAGAAGAAAATTAGTTGCAAAAACCAAACCTGAGAAATTTATAACTAGCGAGATAGATGTATCGATGAGACGTATTTATTAGTTGTTTTAATTAGAAAGAAATGCTAATCCTAAATATATGAACTTTTCGATAACTAACATTCCTGACCCATGCATTTGGCTAAGTTATAGCAGTAGAATAGTTTTCTTGAGATCTTATCGAATCTCTGATACACATGGTTAGCCCCATGTCTTCCACCAATTGTACGGATACAGTCCATGAAGGTAACTAACGATCATAAGGTAGTTAACCAGCTAACTAATCGTTTAGCTCAATAATATGTCATTCTTCCCATTTAAGGAAGCAGTGATTTATCACAGGGGCTCCAAGGCAGTTTCCACAGAACAGTGACCTTCACATAAGGCACTGGATACAAACTTTATAGAATGGCCGCCGAACGTCTCTTTCTGTTGAATTCATCTAGTTATATTTCACTGTCATGTCTAGTGTAGAGAAGAAAAGAAGCCGTCATTTTTTTTTGTGTCATTACCGCGTGATTTTCTTGAAAGTTAACTTCACGCTACAGAACAGCAGCATTAATACAGATATTTTCCTTACTTGTTAACCACTAAATAAAACGACTTTCAGGATGAATCCCGTTCGCTCTGAAACATGTATAACGAGTCAACTTGATATGAACCCTTAATATCTCAATCACTTCTTGATTTCGATTTTCAAGTGTTTTGTGACAATCGTCTGACTATTTTTGTCCTGTTTCATCATTTCAGTAAACGGGGTTCTAAATAAATAAAAAAAGCGTCCAAAACACCCTTATTTCGACCGCTCCGTGGAGTCTACGAAATTATTAGTTAACTTTGCTAGGTTTCTCTGTTGTTTTTTTTATGCTATACGACATGATTACGTTTCTCAGAGCATGAAAAAAAGTATTGATAAATAAATCCATCATGTCAACTACGTATCTACATG
>NW_013668282.1:53548-59515 GCF_000517525.1 Limulus polyphemus
CTCTACATGTTAACTACGTATCTACATGTATTGAAAGTTTTGTACATAAGTATTTTTCTAATCATATAATTGTACAACCAACAAGGGCAAAGCTAAACTTATAAACTTTACAATGTCTGCAGCTTTCATGCCTGTTCATGTAAATATTTATCTGTCTATATTTGTCTGCACCCAGTTAAAGGAAAGTAATTGCTCCAATAGTTAAGAATAATTTAATACATAAAACAAAATAGTACACACCCACTTATCTCCTAAAACTAGTATACTAACTATTATAATGGTCGTGCATCTTTATGAATAACGCAGTAAAAAAACCTAAGGTGCCTACTGTTACTCTTAAACGCATGATTAATACAACTGTTCAGATAACAAGAACAAAACTGAAAATCGTCGTGTATATATATATATTATATATATATATATAAAGACATATAAAACTTTATAGGGCTGAAGGGCTGCTCCAGCACCAAAAAATTGGATCTGAATCCTGACACTTCAAAAACTAAAAAAAGTATGTATATAAAAATAACTATAATCATTTTAGACTTGAAATTAAATATATTCCATATTCAAACTCTCAAAGTTTCAGATAACACGGTGGTTGCTTGTGATCCCTTCGTAGTAGAGCTTTCTCAAACCGTCCAGCATACACTCTCCCTCAGGAGCTGGAATTAGGCACCGTGCGACCACTTCGGTGTCAGAGCGTTAAAATGGTGAAATATTTTTTGTCATACGTCACGTGGTTATCGTGACACACAAATATGGTATTAACAAACTTAATAAAATACATCTTACAATTATATTGTGTGTTTAAAACATACATATTTTTAAAAGGCTGATTATTTACATAATACATAGCGAAAGTCGCTTTGTTTTAGTTATTCATGTTGGCAAGGCAGAAGGTGCGAATGTGAAACGCATTATAAAAGTTAAAGTTGTTAATTCTGTAGTGCAGTTAAAAATGTTGTAAGTTAATAAAATATACGATTTTGAAATTTGTTTTAATATTAGTGATATTTAAATGGTATCCACTTGTATTTTCTTTGCTGCTTGAGTTAAAAGATGTCGAGTGGCACATTTTGTATTCAAATTAGTGTTTTAATTAAAGTGGAAGAAAATTGAAATGTGCGATCTTTACCCTGATGGTGACGTCACACGTCTAACAGCTTTCGGCAGAGCTTTCACTGGCTACAAACTATACATTAAGAGAGGGGTAAAATGTACCCTAGTAAAAGGGGTATCTAAGAAATAGAACCCACACAGGGGTAGAGATACACTGCCCATCAGATTTGGCTTTTAAATCTCAAGCATCATACGTGTATATATAGATATTGATAGATATACGTAATAAATCACTCTTGAATTTTGTCTTTTCTCATTTTCGAAATAAATTCTACACACTTCGTTCTTTACTGGCCTAGTACCAGATCGCAGTGTGAAGAGTGTGTAACAACATTTGAATTATACCCCTTTTGTTGCACTCGTAATGGAAATTTGTATAGAGTGAGCAACAAATAATGGGATTTAAATTATTATCAGTCTTATCGTGATATAACATAACACACATATTAGTATTAACTGTTATTCACCCCCAGTTGAAGCGTTAGACTTTTTTCTTGTAGACGAGATATCTGCTAAGACTTTATGCATTATAAATGTTTACTAATAAGCTTTGGTTTAGAGAGAAATAACTCGTTGACAGCAGTAAACAAAGCATGGTAGACCGGTAAAAAACGATTTGATTTACATTCTAGGTCTGTTGGATCGGTAAACAATGACTGGTTTATATTGTAGGTCTATTGGACCAGTAAACAATAATGTGATTTATATTGTAGGTCTATTGGACCTGTAAACAATAATGGGATTTATATTGTACGTCTATTGAACTAGTAAAAATGATCTGATTTACATTGTAGGTCTATTGGATCAGAAAACAATGATTGGTTTATATTGTAGGTCTATTGGACCAGTAAACAATAACGTGATTTATATTGTAAGTCTATTGAACTGGTAAAAATGAGCTGATTTACATTGTAGGTCTATTGGATCAGAAAACAGTGATTGGTTTATATTTTAAGTCTATTGGACCGGTAAAGAATGATATGATTTTTATGGTAGGTCTATTGGACCGGTAAACAGTGACTGGTTTATATTGTAGGTCTATTGGATCAGTAAACAATGACTGGTTGATATTGTAGGTCTATTGGACCAATAAACAATAATGTGATTTATATTGTAGGTCTATTGGACCTGTAAAGAATGGTGTAATGTATATTGTAAGTATATTGGACTTTTAAAGAATGGTGTAATGTATATTGTAAGTTTATTGGACTTGTAAATAATGGTGTAATGTATATTGTAAGTATATTTGACTGTAAAGAATGGTGTAATGTATATTGGACTTGTAAAGAATGGTGTAATGTATATTGTAAGTTTATTGGACTGTAAAGAATGGTGTAATGTATATTGGACTTGTAAAGAATGGTGTAATGTATATTGTAAGTATATTGGACTTGTAAAGAATGGTGTAATGTATATTGTAAGTATATTGGATGTATATTGTAAGTATATCGGGCCAGTAAGAAATGATGTAATCTATATTTTATGAAGTAAATGTTAATCTCACAGCACATTATGTTACACTAGCTAAGATGCTATGCATCGTTAAATCGTATAAAGAACCTTATGAATTTGTTATAGTGTTTTATATTACTAATATCCGTTTATTTGATTATTAAAATTGAGTTATTTTATAAAAAACACTATTTATTAAAATAAATGTATTCAAGTATTTGGTAGGTTTGTAAATGATGTTTCGTGTAGACGAGTGAGAGATTTTGAAGAACCTGAAGATCTAACACATATTATATATTTTTACATAGTTTGTTTCTCTCGAAGTTCTCTCGAAGCCACACAATGTCTGTCTGTGCTAGCCGTTTCTTGTTTGAACTGATAGACTAGAGGGAAGACAAACTACTCAAGAGGACTCGTCGCCAATTCGTGGACTGTTCTATTGAATGGTTGGTTTTGACTATCACTTTTACAAGGTATCTGCGACTTTAAAGTGTATAGCGCGTTTTTGCGACAACGGGACGCGCACACAGACTAACAGATTTACAGTGCGGCGTGTTTACCACTAACCACACCTCGTACATGAAATGTGGAACTTGCACTTACAATATTACGACGTGTCCGCGATTTATGCCGTACATAGATTAATACATTCATAGTTTAATTTCTGTAGTGCAAATAGATTAGCAGCGTATTGTTATTTCGTATTTGTTAGTATGCTAGCTTTGTATGTATAATAAAACAAGTTATTAATTGTGCATGAGAAATAGATTAGCAGCGTATTGTTATTTTATATTTGGTAGTACGCTAGCTTTGTATGTATAATAAAACACGTGATAAGTTGTTACAATAATAATATTACCCTTGATTCAATTATTGTACTTCTAAAATATTCTGTCTGTATAATTATCGTTTCAGTTCGATAAAGAATATTTATTATGACATGATTAATGCATACATTAAGAGTGTAAGAAATATTTAAGACATTCCCTACTTCATTAAGTCTTTCTATGATTTAAAACTAAAACCTGTTTTATATGTAATAAAAAATAAGCGAATGAAAATATAAAAGTATATATATATTTTTTCAATTAAAGTTTACAAATGCCCCTAGGATAGTTTAACAAAGAACTTTTCGAACTTCCCTGTCTTTATTAGTCCTCAAGTGGCTTAGTGGTAAGTCTGCCGGCTTATGACGCTAAAAATCGAGTTTCGATACCCGTGGTGGGCAGAGCACTTATAGTCCAAAGTGTATATTTGTGCTTACCAACAACCAAATAACAATTTACACAATTTTTCTGCCCCCCCAGTGGCATAGCGGTATGTCTGTGGACTTACAACGCCAGAATCCGGGTTTCGATACCCGTGGTGGGCAGAGCACAGATAGCCCAAACAATACACAATTTTTCAAACACGATGGATAAATTTTTCTGTTTTTTTTTAATGATATATGTGAGAAAACTTGTTTGATACAGTAATTTGATCAGAAATTGGTTTATAATTAGACCAATAAAACACAATCTAAACGAACTTTGATATGTGGTACAGGTTATATAAGAAACAATTTCTATTCCAACCACGTGGATACGGTTCAGAAACTTTCTCACAATTGAGAAAAAAAACAACACTGTAATTGGAACTGGCAACCATTTGATACGTTTGATAGGCTTAATGAACAGCAGGAATTAACTGACTGTTTCAGTGTTTACTCCGTAGTTCTGCTAATGCTACGGGGATCTGGGGGCATGTGACTATTTCAAGGGAAAAAATGTTGATGCTTCCCCCAGAAGAAAAACGTTAAATACTCTAAGCAGCTGTGCTAAAACTATATAAGCATAATTTTTGGGTTCTTACATTTTAATGATGAATAGGAGGTTCTTTGTCATAGTTAAATAAACAAAACATTTTCGTTATATGAAAAAAACAAAGTCTAAAAAAATATAGAGTTGATCCGAAGTTCTATCTTAAAACATACCGAGAAACAAGACATTGATTTGTTGACGTTCCCTTAACCAATAATTCTTCAATTTTCCACTTTTAGGGTTAGTGTTAAAGCTAATAGGTGAAGATAACATTTTTGATTGGAACATGCATGTTTGCAGTTAAGCCGTGAACACTGTATAGAAAGCACAATCCGTCATTCAATTTGGCCTAATGGTTATCGTACCGGGCTGCGTTCGTAAGGTTCAAGGCTCTTCCCACGTTGACGTTAAGTACCATTCGCACTCTCAGCTGTAAGTGTGTAACAAGAGTGTCAGTCAATCGCGTGACTGGGCTTATATTCGGATATACCCTTGTGACGGAGAGTGCTGTTTACTGGCTGCCATCACTTTGGTCAGGTCCAAAACAGGGCCTCATATATCGGAATTATATAAGTCTCTGAGTTGGCTATTTAGGGCAATTGTACCTATTATTATTAGTCTTTCTTTAAATATTTAATACCTAAGGGGTTGTGAATATATATTTATATTACTGTAACTTATTCAAATCGAGTCTAACGACCTGAGCTGTAACGAGCTTTGAATATAGAGAAGTTGTAACAATAACAATTTTTCAGAAACAGAAACACATTTTAGAATTTTACCCGGTAACACTGAATGATGGTCACGTTATATGACTCTTGTTTTAATTAAATATTCTTTAAGATTGCTCGTGTTTAACGAGCCAGCTGCTCTAACCAGGAAGAAATATGTCAGTCCAGTCAGCCATCTTTTCCGAATGAACAAAGTTTTTGAAACGAGAAAGAAGAAAATAGATTTTAATTCATTTGTGTTAAATGATCTGAATCTGCATGAAAAGCACGTAAAGATGAAAACAACAGCTTGTACAACAACTCTTCTCATTCTGGTCAATCTGCTTGCCCATTACCCTGGCTATGTTCATAGAGAATTTTAATTTATCACGTAAATGTTTATCCACGTGTAACACAATTTTTATATTTTTTTTTTTAGCTGGAGTGAATAATTAATAGATACATTTGTTTTATGGAGAAAAAACTTGTGTTCGCTGTCTAATATTTTTTATCTGTTATTTATGAAATCGTTCTTTTCACTCACGTGATTAGAGCTTATGTTAATGACACTAGTAATGATAATCGCGACCGTCGCGCCACATTTATTTTGATGTCTTCACATGGATAGCAGGATAGCCTGTATAAGCGTCATTTGTGGGCAACAAGGCAATAGCGGGGTGGGGGGATTAGAATGGATGGTAATCTCCGGCAACAAGGCAATAGCAGGGGGGATTAGAATGGATGGTAATCTCCGGCAACAAGGCAATAGCAGGGGGGATTAGAATGGATGGTAATCTCCGGCAACAAGGCAATAGCAGGAGGGGGATTAGAATGGATGGTAATCTCCGGCAACAAGGCAATAGCAGGGGGATTAGAATGGATGG
>NW_013668282.1:60470-70544 GCF_000517525.1 Limulus polyphemus
GAGGGTAATCTACGGCAACAAGGCAATAGCAGGGGGGGATTAGAATGGATGGTAATCTCCGGCAACAAGGCAATAGCAGGGGGGATTAGAATGGATGGTAATCTCGTGAAAATGAGAAAATAGAATTTCTCTATGGTAGATGTCATGTCTGTAGACCTAAGACCCATTGGTTCCAAAACAACTTAGTGAGTAGCAAGGGTCAGTAACGAGCTAGTATTTTTTATTTTATTGTATATCAAGTTTTCAACAAAGTAAACAAAAGACTTGTAATCCTTCTTTCGGGTATTTCACCGAATCTGTGAAGTAATTCGATATATCTCCTGTGTGTTATCTCTGATTTGATGTTGTTTTAAAGTAAAGATATACCTCTCCCTCCACAAAGTAAAATCAGTATATTGTCTTCATCCAAGTAGAGACTGTGGTCAATAGTTACATTAGAATTTCTGAATAAATCTTCCTTGAATGTATTCAACACAAAACATACACGTCATTTATATTCTAAAGTTTCCTGCCTTTTCCCTCGTTCCTGTTAGTTATTTTACTTTCACACACAAAAATCCACTTTTGTTTACAAAGTCAAAAAACTAATTAGAACCAATGGGCCTTGAAACCAGTGGATCTTAGGACCAATGGTGTTTGGGACTATAGAAGAGTTCTCCTATGGTATGCCCAAGAACCCCTGAAAGTTTCTTGGTAATCAGAACTCATAAAGCTGGAAAAAATTTGTCATGGAGAAACAAATAGATACACAGACACAAGCCGCTAGTTAGTATATATATAATTACAGTGGTAGATTTGATAACGTTCTTTCACATCCGTCCAGCACTCTCTGGGTTAAAGGTTAAAGGCACCGATTTGTTTTCTAGTGAATTTTGGAATCTATATAAATATAATAGTACTGTCTGTTGTATGTCCATGTAACTACTTCCATATAAATATAATAGTACTGTCTGTTGTATGTCCATGTAACTACTTCCATATAAATATAATAGTACTGTCTGTTGTATGTCCATGTAACTACTTCGAAGAGAGTGGATGGATCTTCACCAAAATTGGTACGGAGATTCATTAGGTCCATGGGGAAATACATACAAACTTGCGGTTTAACATTTTGTGTTTTGCAGATTTTTTGGGTCGTTTTTACGTTTTTTACAACTACATATAAGAGAAGCAATATTTCATGTCCTAAGATAACCTTTCATTAGTCATGAATTTACATAATTTCCGTCCAGGAGACGGGTACTCCAGCAAGTGTTTAAATAGAAAACTAGAACAGAGACAAAACCTGAAGAATCGTTTTGAGAGATATAAAAAATACTCCAAAATATTGGGTTTTACTCCGCAAAGAAAACTAAATCCCCCATACGAGGTATCCCCATAGCTTAGTTACTGCTCTCCTACAGGTAGGGTATTTCCCCCATGAGTAATCTGCTAAACATTTAAACTTTTTCCACTGCTACAGGTTTGTTCTTGAAAATCCATATTGTAACCATGAAATAAAAGTGTTTATGTAAATGTTCACTGATCTTGATAGTCCTACAGTTTTTATTGTGCTTAGGTTAAACAATATTGAAACATTTTCTATTTAAATGGGCCTGGCATGGCTTGGTAGTTAGGACGCGTGGGATCAAAACCCGGCACCTAACATTCTTGTCTTTTCAGCAGTGGTGGCGTTATAATGTGAACATAAAGTTTTTTAAATATGGCAAAATGTTAATACTTGCTAGAAACTTTAAAATTAAAGTTTCAGAGAGCTTACGTACTTAATAAAAAGTGAGTAGAAACAGCCCCCCCCCTCAGTGGCACAGCGATGTGTCTGCGGACTTACAACGCTAGAATCCGGGTTTCGATACCCGTGGTGGGCAGAGCACAGATAGCCCATTGTGTAGCTTTGTGCTTAATTACAAACAAACAGTCAGATAAAATTTTGGCAGCGTTGGTTATTTTGCTCATTTTCAAAATAAATTTTGTTTAATGTTGTTTGATTTTGGGGGCTTATTTTTTTTTCTGTTGCTGATACTTTAATATATTAGATTATTTCTTTCCTGTAGACGTTTCTATGAAAGTACTATTCGCACATAAACATTTCTTTTTTTTTCTCATCCTAAATACACAGAGAGATTGACCGTCACATTATAACGCCCCAACGGCTGAAGGGCAGAACATATTTGGTGACGGGATTCGAACCCGTAATCTGCGGATTGCGAGACAATGGCTCTAACCACCAGGCTATGCCAAGCCCTAGCACAGATAAATACTCCCCAATCGTTCGGAACTGTTATAATATTTTGTATAAGTTAAATGGGAAATAAATAACATACTTATCAAGAAATGTTGGCGGCTATAATCAAAACAGATACACCATTTTGTTGAAATCATTGCTTTCCATTTGCAAATATTTTAAATATCGATGAATTACTTTTATTATAACTTTAACATTTTATACTGTGGAACATCTTACATTTGTTTGTGGTCTTTATTGTGCAATATTTTCCATTTAAGTGAGCCTGGCATGGCTTGGTAGTTAGGACGCGTGGGATCAAAACCTGGCACCTAACATTCTTGTCCTTTCAGCAGTGGTGGCGCTATAATGTGATTATGAATCCAACTGTTCATTGGTAAGAGAGTAGTTTAAGAGTTGACAGTGTGTTCTGCCGAACGGTTGTCTTTTTTTTTTTTTTACGATGGTAGCTCAAAATTAAGGATGGCGGCAGATAATCTTAGTAACTTTGCTATAAACAAAACAAGCAAGCAAATCGTTTAAGTGTATGAAGGGAAAACGGTACTCTCCTAATTACGTCAACATTTTTTAGAGGTTCTTATTAATCGGTCCGCTCCTTAAAATTCATTACGTTTCCTGCCACACGAGTTTCATTTTTAAATTGGAGTATTCACTGTGACGCTTTTGTTGTTTTCTTAGCACAAAGCTACAAAATGGGCTATATGCACTATGTCCATCGTGGAGAATCGAGCTCAGGGTTTTAGCGTTTTAAGTCCGTAGAATGGGACCGCTGTAATGCACAAGGCGCATCACAAAAAAAAACCAAATACGGTTTCATAGCTTTATGAATTAAAAGAGATAAGAAGGATTTCAATGATATAAATCTTATTCCAACTTCATCTTCCAAAGAAATATTTTAATCTTTTTTTTTTAATAGTTATCACATAAAGATAGCCGATATTAGAAGAAAAGTAATTAATATGAAGTTGATATTCAAAAGAAAAAAACACATTTTTTTAAATGTTTCTTTAATTGAATACGCAATCTCCCAATAAAAGACGAGAATTCATTTATCAGCCAGCTTATAGATACTGGTGTCAGATAAAAAGAGTAATTTTAAGAACCCGAATAAAATTGAGTTTGTTCGAACGAATTAAAAGTAATGATTTTTTTTTTCTTCCCAGTATTAAGGTTTTGACAGTTTGAAGGATAAGGCCATGCTGTTTTTTATTTACTGGATCGAATCAAATGCCTTGGGGAGAGGGGAGACAGACGAACAAATGCGATTACTACCGCGTAAGTTCTGGATTGTATAGAATACGAGGAGTCTTAATTTGAACAGGAAACTCGTGCAAGGATCGCATTCATAACAATTTGGATGATTCTCGTTCTTCTTCTTCTTCTTTTTTTTTTTTGACAAGACTTAACCGTAAATACTAGCTAGATTGTGATCATTGCTGGGAAGGGAAGGAACGACTTGGTGTTTTTAATTACGACACAGTTCATTATAGAAAGGTAAGGCCAGTATTCGTTCACTTCCAATCTAGCATTTGTTCTTTACCTGTTGCTATGTGGCTGCCATCTGTGATCCGGAAAGGAAAACTAAAGGTTGCGCCAGCGCGTGCTAAAAAGTAGCACGTGCTAATCGAATGTGTTCCTACTGTGTGCAAGCATCTTCCGCCCACCTGCCCCAGTAGTAGTTGCCAGATGGAGAAACCATGGTGATAGCAATGCTACTGTTTTCCAAGGTTTCAGAGCTTCTGCCTTTATGTTGTTTTAACATCAGAGCGATGAACAGAAACGATTTACCTCTGATGAATAATTCTGAACCGTTTTTTTTTTCATCACGGGGCCAATCTGTAATTACTAGTTTTTCTTAACTCATGCTGACCAGATGAAGAAAGCAAAACACAAAACACTAGATATAATGCTTCTATAAAAGCTGTAGTTTTTGTAACAACATTTGTTCCGCTAAGATAAAAATTAGACATATCTTTTTTTGAAGAAAACATATTTTTACTAGTGTGATATCCTCCTGACTAAAACATAAATTTTCATGTTTGTTGTATCCAAATTTCCCGAAGCGTCATATAATTATCCTGCACATCAGCATCGTGTGATAACAAATGTCCTGCACACTAGCTCGCGTTATATAATTATCCTGCATACCAGGCTCGCGTTATATAATTATCCTGTTTGTCAGGCTTGTGTTATAAAATTATCTTGCTTGTAAGGATCGTGTTATATAACTATCCTGCACACTAGTTCGCGTTAAATAATTAGCGTACATACCAGGCTCGTGTTATATAATTACTCTGCATACAAGATTCTTGTTATATAATTATCCTGCATACCAGGCTCGTGTTATATAATTATCTTGCATTTCAGATTCGTGTTATATGCCCCCAGTGGCACAGCGGTATGTCTGCGGACTTATAACACTAGAAACCGGGTGGGCAGAGGCTTAACTCCAAACAAACAAACAAAATCGTGTTATATAATTATCCTGCACACCAGGATCGTGTAATATAATTGTCTTGTATACCACTTCTTTTTAGGATAACTTGGATTTTCAAATACCACATATACCTGATGCTCTTTTATAGAACTGAATATCATCAAGGAAACTGAAGTAGATATGTTTGTTTTGTTCTGAATTTCACGAGGGTCTATATGAATTAGCCGTCCCTAATTTAACAGCGATAGACTAAAGTTAAGGCAACTAGTCATCACCACCCACCGCCAACTCTCGGTCTACACTTTTACCAAGGAATAGTGGGATCGACCGTCACATTATAACGCCCTTACGGCTGAAAGGGCGAGCATGATGGGTGACGAGAATTCGAACCGCGACCCGGAAGGTTACGAGTCGAGCTCTCTAACCATCAGGCCATGCCCAACTTAATCGGAACTATTGTTTGTTACAAAATTTCAATTGCACGAGGAAATGATTGGAGGATTTTTAATGAGTGTCAGTACTATAATAACATATCACAGTAACAAGTAGTTAATATTTTTTATTAATGATATATATACATTCGTCAGCTGGTCTAGTAAGATATGTTTATTTATAGCAGAACTACTAAGAAGCTACGAAGGCTATTGCCCCCCCCCCAGTTAAAACGCTAGAAACCGGGTTTCGATACCCGTGGTGGGCAGAGCACAGATAGCCCATTGTGCAGCTTTGTGCTTAATTACAGACAAACGAAGGCTACTTGCCGGCGTCCCTGATTTTAAATACTGACAAAAGGAAAAGCATTAGCCAGCAGCAAACACCCAGGCTAAGGGTTTGGTTGTCACTCTTATAACACATTAACACCTGAAATATTTTATTTTATTGGGTCTTTTTCAAGGTGAGAATATTTTCGCTAAGTTGTTATTGCATTTCTTAGAGTAGTTTTGTAAAAACCTAAGAAAAAAATACACAATTTATTATTTATTTATCTATTATTCAAATTGCTCGCCATTAACAGCCATATAGATATCAATTCTTGGCATACTGTGCCATCGGGGGTATTCTCTTCCTTGATATATGTACAACTGACATTAGAAATATATTCGTTTAATGTCTATTTTCTCCATGGGTCCAGATTTTTGGGACATCCTGTACTTTCCTATACTTCTATTTCTCAACTACTAGAATCCATTAACAACTCCTATTAAGGCTATGTTTACACGAAACCATGCGGTTCATGAATTGACGTAGGAGTAGGTGAACAGAAGACCCTCTTGTCCCCTACTGTGGCTTGGCTAAGGGGTGTTTTTTGCGTCTTTATTTAGTTCATTTTTTCACTTTTTTTTTAAATCTAAGTTTCAGGAAAGTCTATTTGCAACATTATCTTTAAATATCCGAAATCTAAATTGGGAATGCTATTACGATACATAAATTTTATATTTTTTTTAGAAATATACACGACATTAATAGTTAGCTCCTCGGTAATATGTTGTAATACATGTATTCCAATGTTACGTTTTACATCAATGATTAGATTCAGTCAGATACATTTTAGCGCATTTTTATGACTAATGAAGTCCAAAGATCAATAAAACTAGAGAAGTCCAAGGCCCTCGGGTTTCTGGTCAGTATTTAATGAGGAAGGAGAGGGGTAAGACATCAGGAATATCGTGTTGTTATGACTAATGAAGTCCAAAGATCAATAGAACTAGAGAAGTTTATTTATCCGGTTTTCTGGTCAGTATTTAATGAGGAAACAGGAGTGTGTGTGAGAGAGAGGCACTAGGACGTGCCTCAGAACAGTCGTCTACACAACTAACTTTTTCATTCGCCTAACATAAATGCATGGAACTAACTGCGTATGACTAGATATGAAGAAGTAATACCTGTCATTAGGTTGACGTGAATATCAAATGAGATGATTACTGTTTTCTTCGGCTCTCACAGGCCATTACCGTTGACATACCGATAGGTACTTTGACACGAGTAAAATGCACGATTGTTGACACCCCACAGACCTCACAATAATATCATCAGCAGGAAATAGTTGAACCTCGAAATTAATGTTTTGTAGTCTACGTCGCAACTATTGAAACATGTTTTCAGGTTTAGCTAGACTAGAGATTCAACTTCCCAATACTTTTCACTCGCTTGCTCGATCTGTTCTTTGGAAATGAAGGCGGCAACACCCCAAATACTGGAAATGTTGTACATCTCAAGGAAACTACTCCCTCTACACACAAAAATAAATAAATAGATCAAGCAGTTCATTTTGTCTAAGACGTTTCTTAGAAGGACGTGTGTAACTAAGAGTGCTTGTGTGTATATTGATCTCAAGAGAGAGAGAGAGAAAAAGAAAACATGAAACGTTATGTTGCAAGTTTCCGCTAACGGTCCATAATTTTGAACCGCTAGACAAGAGGGAAGGCAGCTGGGTAACAGGACTCATTGCCGATCCTTGCATTATTCAGATCGAATAAGAATTTGACAGTCACTCTTATAACGCACCCATGAATCCAAAGTGTGCAGTAAAGAGACGCGAACCATGGATTCCCGGTTTTACAGCCCAGCACGTTAACTAGGCACACCCGGCCCAACTTGAAGATGTTAATTTAGAAATAAAGGGCATTGGAACAACATGTCTTTACGAGTTGTCTTTTATTCATCAGTCACTATTCTAGTTATATATACCAGTTTCATGACCTCTTTCTAGTCACTCATCAGTCATTATTTTTTTAAGAACGTAAAGTAACGGTAAAAACAAGATATATATATATATATAACAATAAATCTGAGGTCATTCCAAAGAAGTCTAATATAAAGGAAATCCGACTGTGAACTTAAGTTCATATAATATTCGTCTTCCCACCACACAAGTTACATCTGTTTAACTTTGGGCTCACCGACTGTGAACTTAAGTTGATATAATATTCGTCTTCCCACCACACAAGTTACATCTGTTTAACTTTGGGCTCACCGACTGTGAACTTAAGTTGATATAATATTCGTCTTCCCATCACACAAAGTTACGTTTGTTTAACTTTGGGCTCTCCGACTGTGAACTTAAGTTGATATAATATTCGTCTTCCCACCACACAAGTTACATCTGTTTAATTTGGGCTCACCGACTTTGAACTTAAGTTGATATAATATTCGTCTTCCCACCACACAAAGTTACGTCTGTTTAACTTTGGGCTCACCGACTTTGAACTTAAGTTGATATAATATTCGTCTTCCCACCATACAAGTTTCATCTGTTTAACTTTGGGCTCTCTTTCAGTCTTCGGCCCACGGGAAGAGCAACGTTTACTTCACGAATCTGGCTGTGAACATTTAGCTAAAACACTTTCTATAAAATATAGTGTTTTAAATTCTGTAACTAGAATAAATGTTAAAAAGTTTATATCAATCTTGTAAAACTCAATTCTCACCTTTAATCATACACTTGAAATAGAATATTATATTTTTACACAAAAATAAAGAAAATCAACATTAAATTATAACTGGGAACTCGATTAAATGACTATATAAATAACAATAATTGATTGTTTTAGTGCAAAGCTACACAATGGGCTATTTGCGTTCTGTTCATTACGGAGAATCGAACCCTGGATGTTAGCGTTGTATGTCCATAAACTTACCGCTCATCCATTGATTGTTTGTTGTTTGTTTGTATTTAATTTCGCGCCAAGCTATATGAGGGCTAGCTGCGCTAGCCGTCCTTAATTTAGCAGTGATAGAATACAGGGAAGGCAGCCAGTCAACACCATACACCGCCAACTGTTGGGTAACTCTTTTACCAATGAATAGTGGGACTGACCGTCACATTATAATAACGCCCCCACTGCTGAAAGGGCGAACATGTTCGGTGACGGATATTCGAACCCGCGATCCTCTGTTTATATAGTAGAAACAAAAAATCCTACGTTTCTTAAAGGAAGCTATATGTAAAACGTATAATTTCAAATGATTTATTAAATTGTGTTTGTTGTCATGCCTGTAATAAAAATAACCACGCTTCATGACTTGTTGCTATTTGAAATTTTTTATTTTTCTATTCGTTATGCTCCTTCTATACCCTTCGCTTGAAATTTGCATGATAAATGAAGCAAAGTATAGCCTAAAGATGTTATTATTTCAATCTTCTTCTTATAACACTTTTAGTAGTAAGTTAATAAATTGTTTGCTTCAGCTACACAAGGGTTACTTGTGCATAACCTGTCCTTAACTTCGAACTGATAGACAAAGGAAAAAATTGTTGTTTCCTTTATGCATAGCTATTTGCACTTTCTACATCGTGAGGATTCGAACCCCAGATTTTAGTTTTGTAAGTACATAAACTTACCGCTGTTCCATCGGGAAAAAGAAAGAGAAAGCAGTTAGTCAACAGCACCTACCGCCACCTCTTAGAATACTCTCTTCTGGCCAAATATTGGGATTTGACCGTCACTTTTACAGCGTATCCACGGCTTCGAAGAGCGGAGCGTGTTTTTGTGGAAGCGAGACTCGAAACATGAGTCTTCGAATTCGCAATCCAGGCACGCTAATTCAAGGCCCTAAGCTAATAAAACAGTTTTAAGTTGAAAAATATGTTTGTTTTACATGACAGTTCCAGTATTTGTGTGGTCTTTTCAACGGTATTGACTTTCATAGCGTTGAAAACATGACTGAATTTCTTACCAGAGTATTGCCCCCCAGTGGCACAGCGGTATGTCTGCGAACTTGCAACGCTAGAAACCGGGTTTCGATACCCATGGTGGGCAGAGCACAGATAGCCCATTGTGTAGCTTTGTGCATAAATTCAAACAAACAAACAAACAAACCAGAGTATTTTTAGGCTATCAACAGAATAGATGGCGTATATTTGTATGAAATAATGTGTGGTCACTAATTTCTTATTTTGTGAGACTTTACAGAAAATGGTAGTTTTCAAAAAATACGCTATAAACCGGTTTGGATACCCGATATTGTGCTTAATTACAAAAGACATTTCAAAAATTAAAATCTTTCGTTCACAGAATGTATATTTGCTATTCTAAACACGTATTATACCTCTTGATAGAATACATAATATGTCTAAAAAAAGGCCTAGTTTTATACTCTAAATTTCAAAACACATTACTGGCTGATATTCACCGCCATGAGTGGATGAACAAGTTCGCTGACCTCTTCAAAATGCGATTAATGGGGAAGTGAATCAGGATAGCTAGCAGACAAATATGTGTCATTTGTATACTATACCTGAATGTTCACCCAAAAGAAGCCCAACAACAAAAAATATGTTTCTTCAGTGACATTCGATCGGAGGAAAGAAGAACTCCTGATAGTTAAATTACAAAATAAACTTTACATCTGAATGCTCCCTTTTCTATTAATACACGATACGGGGCCCGGCATG
>NW_013668282.1:71495-80716 GCF_000517525.1 Limulus polyphemus
CACATAGCAATGATCCTATCATCCAAGTTTTTCTCTCTTAGACCAGATGATCGAAAAGCTTTCCTAGGTATTTCAATGAGTTGTTATGTTAACTTAGTGACACAAAACAAACTATTTATTTTTTTATATTGGTCATTCTTTTCTTCGAGTGCTAATTTCACGAAAAATGAACTTAAACGAATGAAAAATAACGATTTCTAAACATAATTTATCACATCATTAAGTAACCTATTTCATTCACACCCCATATAAAATATATGAATACGTATACATATGTATGAATTCTGTTTCAACTTGAAAACATTTTATTTAATCATTATTGAGATAATCCTTCTTGGACGAGAACTTGGAATAAATCGTTTCAGGAAAAAACAAGGTGCGACATCCAGAATGCAGAGTTAATTTTACTTGTTTTAACAAAAGATAGTCCCCCCAGTGACACAGCGATATGTCTGCGGACTTACAACGCTAGAAACCGGGTTTCAATACACGTGGTTGACAAAGCACAGATAGCCCATTGTGTAGCTTTGTGTTTAACTTCAAAGAAACAAAGGATAATATTCCAAACTGGAAAATATAAATTTATTTTGAAATTTGTACATCGTATATTCTGAATTTTGTTGAACCTGTAAAAGTTCTTAATATTGGTAGCTGGACGTGCCATGTTTTTCATTCATAGGTTTTCATGAGTCGTTTATTTCCTATGAATTTAGATTTAGATCCAGTATTTCTTTTTTTGAGATTCATAAATTTCACACTATTATTTGTTTATCTCCTCCATTGTTGTTTGTGAAGTATGATTCTCCAGATTTAGATCCAGTATTCCTTTTTGAGATTCATAAATTTCACACTATTATTTGTTTATCTCACCCTTGTTGTTTGGGAAGTATGATTCTCCAGATTTAGATCCAGTATTCCTTTTTTGAGATTATAAATTTCACACTATTATTTGTTTATCTCATCCCTTGTTGTTTGGGAAGTATGATTCTCCATCTAGAAACTTACATGTAGAACTGTTGTGTAGTTCTTTAAATAAATAACAATGAGAAGATTTAGTAGTTAAAGTTTAATTTCTATACATACTTGAACAACCCCTACCCACCTAAAACTGTTATCTTTTATCCCTTTTTTCTAGGGGTTTATATCCTAGGGCAGCTAATTTTCTTTTTTACTCAAGTAACAACGTGTGGGCTACTCGTGCCTCACCAAAGAAACTATCTAATGTGTATTGTTCGAAATCCCGCCATGACATTAAGCCGCTAGAGGGCAAGTAGACACGATTATCGCAGCGTTCATGGTTCGGCGCTTTTAAATGTGCAACACTTTTATCATGGGTTAATGAATTATCTGAAATAAAAAAATAAATCTTTTGTATTCTCTTAAGTTCCTTGTGTCGCTGTGTCAGAAAAAAAAAGAAGACAAAAACGTGCTAGCCATATGCTTCTTGTAATGTTTCTTAACATCACTGTTAAGATATGTGGCACGTATCTATTGCTAGTAGGCCACAATACGTCTCTCGACTTTTACATTGTGACGTAAATGTATCGTTACCTGTCCTTTTTACTAATCGAAAACGATGTGGAACTCTTTTTACTGTATGTATACGTGTACCGTTTTTAATACATTCTAATACAAAATGTAAGTTCATCCTATTATGGGTGTGAGATACCGATGCGTAATCTACACCCACAAAAGTGTGAATAATTCACATCCTTCGTCGGAAATAGTCGTTCTGACCAACAATACAATTATGAAGTATTAAATAGTAGTAGTAGTCATTTTTTGTATGATTAAATTTAAATGTGATTGTGTAGATTTTGAAAAGTTATCATCTCCTGAAATTACATTGATGTAACTTTATAATTATCATAATTATGTTAAGAAAGTAAACGAAATTAATTTTTACATACCTTTTATGTGGCTTTCCATTCTGTTTATACATTCACACCTTTATACATGTACTGAGTGTAAACTTTATGTGTTCTAAATATATATCTCTAGGGACGTGAAGTCTCGTTTTGTTAAAAATAATGATAGTTTTGTTAGAATCACACATTTCTATTTTAAAATGTAACTTTATCGATAAGGTAAATCCTTCTAGCTGTGTGAACAAACGTCTTGTTAACAACAAAGACAGTGTTTGTTGGAATCACACATTTTTCTCTTAAAGTGTAACTTTATCATTAAGATCAATCCTTCTGGCTGTGTGAAACAATCGTCTCATCTTGTTAACAACAAAGACAGTGTTTGTTCGAATCACACATTTTTCTCTTAAAGTGTAACTTTATCATTAAGATCAATCCTTCTGGCTGTGTGAAACAAACGTCTCATCTTGTTAACAAAAAAGGCAGCGTTTGTTGGAATCACACATTTTTCTCTTAAAGTGTAACTTTATCATTAAGATCAATCCTTCTGGCTGTGTGAAACAATCGTCTCATCTTGTTAACAAAAAAGGCAGCGTTTGTTGGAATCACACATTTTTCTCTTAAAGTGTAACTTTATCATTAAGATCAATTCTTCTGGCTGTGTGAAACAATCGTCTCATCTTGTTAACAACAAAGACAGTGTTTGTTGGAATCACACATTTTTCTCTTAAAGTGTAACTATGTCGATAAGGTGAACACATGGGGAATTTTTTCTCACTGCACGAAACCCAACATATGTATAGTTGTACGTATATTTGTGTGTCTTTACGAAACCTTTGTTTGTAACTTATCAAGATTCTGTTATGTCCAATACAACAATTGATCAAGTTATCGTCAGTGGTTCCAAGATGAAGATTTCTCCGTTTTCTTCATCAAATAATGAGATAAAGATGATAAAAGACGATGTAGTTTCTCTTGATGATGGCGGAGTAGAATACCACCGAAACGCATAATATCCTCCAATATGTCTTGTGCCGTTTTAATTAATGATTGTGCACTTTTAACTTGTTGGTGTTTTTATTGTATTCAATAAATGAGATGGTCTTTCTTCTAGTTAATATTGCTTTCGAATTCTAATTTTTAAAGAAAAACCACGCCTACCATTTAAATATTGGCTGTATTTATTTAAATGTTTTAGTTATTACTGCTGTAAACAGTCTATAGTACGAGAAGATAGATTGTGATTTTCTGGGTCACGTTAGCTGTATGGTTAACGTTAAGCGCAATACGAATCAATTCATGGGCGAACTTCATCAGTCCCAAATAACATTACAATAAGCCGGTATTGAATGTGTAATTGTAAGCTTTTACTTGATGTCCAGAACAAATAATTCTACAGTAAAAGTTTATTTGGATGATAATACATTCGTAGATTTGAACCACGTGGTGTGGCTCTGTGCTTCAAGATAAGGGTAAATGCTTAGATTTGATTGGTCTCGGCCCTCGGGATTCTCGTCTTACACAGATAAAGAGATGTCCGTAACTTTTATGTATGAGAAACTTTGGCCTAGTCGGTAACGTAGGATGACTTTAATGACGAGTGTATGGTACCTGAAAGTTATAACCTATCACCCAGTGAAGGACAAGCCGGACATCTGCGAGATATGGGTTTGGCCTGAGGGATTGTGGGAAACGAACTTCTAGATTGAAAAAAGACAACGAAGCTTTCTGAACTCCAAAAGAAACATCGTAAAGTTTTAGAGAAAGATAAAAAGTGAACTAAACTCCTTGAGGGTAAAATTTGCTGCGTCGATATGGAGCGGAAAAGATTTTGTCACTGTAGCAGTGAGCCGAATAAACGATATCTTCTCTTCTACAGCGAACATTCCAAGGCACCGAATGTCACTTGTCAGCTCGGATATAAATATTTTAGAGACTTTATAATCATTAGTCTGTGTCCGTTCCTTATCAGAGACCCGATCACAACGACATTAATTAGATTGCCATGCTTTATGCGGCTTTGTCCTTCTTCACTAGAAATTTAGCAGTATACGTTCCGGTAGTAAAGCATTGTCTGCAATAACGTTTAGCTTATTATAATTTCAATTTTGTGTATGGTTCTCTATATTGCGACTAAAACGTGGTATTCTTTTTCGAATAATTTCTCTGTTAAAACTTGACGTTGATCTTAAATCGGAGGTTTGATGTTTACGCCGAAGATACATTTCTGGTATAGGAGGATCATGCCAGACAAGTTCCTGGGTACAATTAGCTGGCACTCAAAGCAGGTTTTGAGCAACTCGTGTGTCACGTATCGCATTTGAATTATGACAGAGAAAATAGATTACTAAGTCATACAAAGTGAAATCCACGAACAAAGATTGATAACCCTTCCCTTACTCATGGTGCTTTCACTTTCCTATGTTAATCGATTTTCCTCGTTAGGTGGGCCTACTTTTCAATTTTATAGTTAGAACGTGGATAAGTGATCAAAGAAGTAGACGGAAGAATCTAGAAGAAACAAAAAAAGGAATAAACAAAGCACGAAGTAAAAGGATACGTAATAACATTTGTAACCTACGTTTTAAGCCTACTAAATGATGTAGAGTCTAAGTAGCTGAATCTGTGACTTTCTGACTTAAATGGCTTTAAAGTTCTCTACTTGCCGAAGCGTTAAAGCTGTAGACTTTATGAGAATATCTTTTTTTACGTTCTTATGTCAACATAGTTATGAACAGAATTATAATTTCTTTGATTTTTACCTGTTTCACATCTTGATGTAAAAAACAAAACTTGAGAAACGTGCTTTGGACAATCTATATCTCGTGTTTGGTGCGCTCTATGCGCCTTGCAGTTATTATATAACGAAAATAAAAGGTCAACAATACACCGTGATCTGTTGCCCATAAATAATTAATTTACCATGGTAACCATCCATATTTCTGATTATTTAAAGATGACATGAATGAATTTGCAAATTACTCCCTTCTCAGATAACGTCAAACGCAGTTTATACTCTTAGTTTGACAAACGTCGTTTCGCTGTATAGAAATAGTAACAAGAAAATTCATTAATTTCATTAACTTGTCAAAGGTTCAGAATGGAGTATTCTGTAACGAAGCGATAAGCAGATTATTTATTATTTGTGTTTTTCTGTGATAAGTCTTAACCAGTCTTTCTTTACATTTCATTACGTTACCATAAACGACAATCGCTTGTACATATACCCTGGTTGGTGAAAAGTAAGTTTACGCTAAAATCCTGGGTTCGATTCGATGAGGTGAACACAACAGATAGCTCAACGTGGCTTTGCTCTTAAACAAACAAAGAAACGCTTATTGATATACATATTTTAGAAATAAAACGTGTATGATAATTTCACACAATTTTTTTACCTCTCGAATTTTAAACTGTTTCAATTATCTCAATTTTATGAGCTAATAAACTGAGTGATCCATATGTTTATACGTATTTGTCCTTTTTAATAAACAACATATCTTTACGAGGTCACCATCTTCGTTAAGAATAGACGTTCTGTAGTGAGATATGGCTTAGAGATTAGGGTTATAGACATTGGATCCAAGGGTATGTAGCTCATATTTCGTGTCCGTCGGTGGGACAGCAGTAAGTTTATGGATTTACAACGCTGAAGTCCGGAGTTCGATTCCTCGCATGTGACACAGCAGATATTTCAATGTGACATTGTTTAAAAGTAAACAAATAAATCGTATTCCGTTGCCACCAAATTACATTACACACTTTGGAGTGGTGGGTGAGTTATAAGAGTACCGCTCCAAACAGCACGCGAGCTGGTTGTGGGTGCTGGTTGACTAACTGATTTCCTTCTAGTCTTATTCTCCTTTTTCTTATTTTTGGAGTCTCGAGGCCGCTACGACTGTTGGGGCACTTTCGATGCTAATCCATCATCAGTAATTCTCGGGCAGATTTTATCTGATGGCGTCCATCTCCTCTCCCGGTAGTCAACCCTGATTTATCAGCGAAAGACTACATGGAAGGCAACTAGTCAACAACACCAACCGCCACCTCTTGGGCTACGTTTTATCAATGAATAGTGGAATTGACCATCACATTAAAACACCCTCATGACTGAAAGACTGAGTATGTTCGACGAGCGCCCTAACCACCAGGCCATGCCGGGTCTCCTTCTAGTCAATCATCAGGGACAGATAGCGCAAATAGGCCTTGTATATTTTTGTTCGAATACCTAAAACAAACTACTGGGTAGTGCTTTTTTGTTTGTCTATATCTTTTGGTGTAATATCAAGAGCTGAAAAAGCTAAAATGATAAAACACGAATAATACATAAAAAGTTGCAAAATAAGAAAATTTGCTACTAGAACACAACAGAATGAAGAAGACATGATCATCATTATTACTTCTTTTTTAACGTGTGTTGGTGGTAAACGGGACGTAAGAATAGTTGCTACTAGAACACAACAGAATGAATAAGACATGATCATCATTATTACTCTTTTTTAACGTGTGTTGGTGGTAAATGAGACGTAAGAATAGTTGCTACTAGAACACAACAGAATGAATAAGACATGATCGTCATTGTTACCTATTTTTAACAGGTGTTGTAAATAGGAGAAGGTTGATGCCAAAGTCACAGACACTAAAAGAAATCTTAAAGCGTGGGTGAGCAATCCTTAGTTAAGAATAATAACCGTTAACTATCCAAAAAATAACCTACGTTTGTGATAACTCTTCCACAAAAGCCATATCCCTCAAATAGTTGTAACTCCGATAAATTCAGAGCTATGAGTCACTGTGACTGTGTTCTTTCCCTTAATTGGTATCATAAGTATACAACGGAGTCTCGGCATGGCATGGTCAGGTGGTTAGGGCGCTATACTCGCAATCTGTGAGTCGCGGGTTCGAATTCCCGTCCCACCAAACATGCTCACCCTATCAGCCGTGGGGGAGTTATAACGTGACTATTCGTTGGTAAAAGAGTAAGTATCCCAAGTGTTGGCGGTGGGCGGTGATGACTAGCTGCCTTCCCTCTAGTCTTACACTGCTAAATTAGGGACGGCTAGCGGAGATAGCCCCATGTATCTTTGGGGAAATTGAAAACCTCCAGATTATATTTAACTTAGCAACCGAGATTCAGTTTATTTATATTAGTAATTTAGTGACAAATTCTGGTCACCAGGGAAGTAAAGTATTCCAAAAAGATCCTGAAATTGAGCACATTTCCTCTTTTTTTTTTATAGACTTTGAATTTGAAGACACAAGTACTTGATCAGTTAAATGGATTAATTATTACATTCCACAAAGCAACGTATGTAATTAGCATCTAATCGGTCAATTAAGGATTTAATAGCAAAAGAAAGAAGGTGAACATTATCTAACATTGTCGCTTATACAATTTTTGATTCTTTAATGGGTGCGTATGCTCACGTGGGGTTGAAAGACACTACTTGGTATTGGCATCCATCGCTTTTACGAAATTAACAAATAAGTACACGTTCATATGTTTATGTAATCTTATCGTCGTTCCAGGTGTTCATAAAAAATTTTGAAGATCAACTTCTATCAATTTGTTTGACTTTATGGAGAAAGATAACCTTTCAACCCCCTCATCTCCCCATCACATTTGATTATACTACAAATGGTTAGGAATAATTGCTCCGATATGGACAGTGACGGATACTGAAATTGATGTTCCTTCTGAGCATGCTCTGCTTGTGCTACAGTACACTTTCTGACCTGAGGAACAAATAGATACAAAATCTCTTGGTTTTTAACATTTTTTATGAATATATAAATAGTATGGTCATCGTGACAGCTACTTTTAATAACGCCAGTCGCTAATCCGATTTCTTCTGGGCAAAGACAGAACAAGAACGGGCATCTGATTAATAGGATAGCTTACATGTTTCGTTGAATGACCCATAAAAAATAGAGAAACTGGTTTTTACCGAGTTGAAAATGTTATCATAAATTTGTAAGAAGATATTATTATTCCAAATATCTTTTATAAACAGTTGATTTTGTTTGGATATTTTGTCTAAGCAAATGCATTTATTCTAGTGTCGTACATGAAATGACAAATCCTCTTATAAAGAATTCATGAACAGTTCTTTAGAAAAAGCTTAAATAATCATTATTTGTTACCCCATTATATTTCAAACTGTCTGTGCTAGCTTATCAGGTGATTTGTAATTTAGCGGAGCGAACGTTATAATGTTTGTCACATCGACGCCTATATACAACATTTAAAGTTATTGGCATGTATTATGGTGTGTGTGTGGAGAAAAAATTCGTATCCTAAACACAGAAGGTCTGAAATATGACACATGTGAAACTATGTTAACGTGTATTTAAAAGAGGATCATAACCTCATTTTAACGAGAAAGATAATGAAGTGATTTCGTCCATTATCCTCAAATGCAACACCTTTTGAAAGATACAAACAAATACCATTTGCAAGTACCTGATTGTTTAATATTTTAATATCATTTTCTAAACCGGAAACATGTTAAACTTTACGTTTTTTTTATAGAAATATGTTTAGCCTTAAAGAGAATAAAGGCCCCCCCCCCCCCACGTGACACAGCGGTATGTCTGCGGACTTACAATGCTAGAAACCGGGTTTCGATACCCGTGGTGGGCAGAGCACAGATAGCCCTTTGTGTAGCTTTGTGCTTAACTACAAACAAACAAACAAAAGAGAATAAAGCGTATAAAATAATAAAAATCATTCTTCAGAATATTATGTTGACTCACATTCTAGTTTGAAAAGCATAGAATAGAAAAAGCAAGTCAGAAAGTTTCTAAGAAGAGTTTTAAATATTTTATTCAATTACCCAAAAAAAACAGATGTCAACTGATATTTGTATATTCAATGTTTACCGATTTTATATTTCCATTAGATATACAAATTTCAAGACGCTTAGCCATAAAATATGACTTGGAAATTAACAAATAAAATACATGAAAGTTAATGATAGCTTCTTGATGTCCCCCGGTGGTACAGCGGTTAGTCTTCGAATTTACAACGCTAAAATCAGGGGTTTGATTCCCCTCGGTGGACGTAGCACATAGGCTGATGTGGCTTTGCTGTAATAAAATATATTTTATTCTTGGGTAATTAATATTTAATTGCTAAAATGTATTGAAAATTTCCTTTAGTGGTGATTATGTTAATTATTTACGATATCTAGGTTCAGGATCAGAGCATATTAATATAAAAAATTAACAACTGGAGTATGTATTCTTAGAGCGTAGAAGAATATCACAGCAGTTCTGTATTTGTGCATTCGAAAGCCCCCTCCCCCAGTGGCACAGCGGTATGTTCGACGTACTTACAACACTAGAAACCGGGTTTCG
>NW_013668282.1:81691-82321 GCF_000517525.1 Limulus polyphemus
ATTACTTCTTTTTTAACGTGTGTTGGTGGTAAACGGGACGTAAGAATAGTTCCTATTAGAACACAACAGAATGAATAAGACATGATCATCATTATTACTTCTTTTTTAACGTGTGTTGGTGGTAAATAAGACGTAAGAATAGTTGCTACTAGAACACAACAGAATGAATAAGACATGATCGTCATTGTTACCTATTTTTAACGTGTGTTGGTGGTAAATGAGACGTAAGAATAGTTGCTACTAGAACACAACGGAATGAATAAGACATGATCGTCATTGTTACCTATTTTTAACGTGTGTTGGTGGTAAATGAGACGTAAGAATAGTTGCTACTAGAACACAACGGAATGAATAAGACATGATCATCATTGTTACCTATTTTTAACGTGTGTTGGTGGTAAATGAGACGTAAGAATAGTTGCTACTAGAACACAACAGAATGAAGAAGACATGATCATCATTATTACTTCTTTTTTAACGTGTGTTGGTGGTAAATGAGACGTAAGAATAGTTGCTACTAGAACACAACAGAATGAATAAGACATGATCATCATTGTTACCTATTTTTAACGTGTGTTGGTGGTAAATGAGACGTAAGAATAGTTGCTACTAGAACACAACAGAATGAAT
>NW_013668282.1:83226-84645 GCF_000517525.1 Limulus polyphemus
GGGTTTCGATACCCATGGTGGGCAGAGCACAGATAGCCCATTATATAGCTTTGTGCTTAACTTCGAAGAAACAAGCATTCGAAAGCCCCCTCCCCCAGTGGCACAGCGGTATGTTTACGGACTTACAACACTAGAAACCGGGTTTCGATACCCATGGTGGGCAGAGCACAGATAGCCCATTATATAGCTTTGTGCTTAACTTCGAAGAAACAAGCATTCGAAAGGCATTTCAAAAATAGGTCTACGCTGCAAATAAAGGGTTTTAGACGCATATATTTCTAGATTGTTAAGTTGCTGTCTCATTATTTAAAATGGGCAAAGTAGGTTTTAGGTGTCTAGAAAGTCTAAACAATTTCTTTGTTCAGACCAGAAAAGAAAATTCCAATTCTTTTATTTCTGAAAAATGTCACCGCTAAATGTGAACATTAATTTTAGCGTTATGAAGAGCACGGTGCGTGGCTCGTGATGGACAGTAGCACGTGCCTATTGCGACAAAAACTACAGCACCTGCCGAAAAATGGTGTAGAGCTCAAAACAATAGTTGTGTCTGGAGGCAGCGTTAAGTCAGCGTGGAAGCTACTAAGGGCATCACCCCGGTCAACAAGGCAGGTGATCTTACACACATCCTAGGCTCAACTATCAGAATTAAGCTTTTGAGCTTTTACGCATGATAAAGTATATATATATATACATGTACTAAAAAAAAAACACATTAAAATTTTATATCAGAATGATAAAGTGTTCTATTATTTTGACAGGTAAGAATTGTTTAGAGGTTCAAAATTACGATGATCATGCTTAAGGAAGGAAGTGTATTGAAGACTTTGGCTTAAGGAAGGAAGTGTATTTTGAGGTATAAATGAATAAAAAACATTTATGATCTATGGGCTTCAAGATTGAAATTGTGAAATATCACGCTCAAAAATCACATAAAACTCTCATACGTTGCTTAAAATTGTATTTAAATAACAATCATGCATATACTCCTTATAGTTGCTAACGAAAATGACGCTTTAAAATCGCTGTCACAGATTTTGCTTGAAATTCCCTGTAACAGATACCGTTACTGTAGATACTGCTTAAAAAATGTGACGCATATAATAGAACAATGGTGAATCTTGGGTTCTGAATAATGCAAACAATCAAGTACCAGCTTCTTGGCGATAAAATCCAGGGTTCCGAATAATACAAAGAAATTCTAGCTTCTGTGCTATGGATCCTTGATTATTGGCCCCGCATTGCCAGGTGGTTAGGGAGCTTGAATAGCAATCTCAGGGTTGCGGGTTCGAATCCCCGTCCAACCAAACATGCTCACCCTTTCAGCCATGGGGGCGTTATAATGTTTGGTCAATCCCACTATTCGTTAGTAAAAGAGTAGCCCAAGAGTTGGCGGTGGGTGGTGATGACTAGCTGCCTTCC
>NW_013668282.1:84901-89004 GCF_000517525.1 Limulus polyphemus
CTAATCTTTCACTACTAAATTAGGGACGGCTAGCACAGATAGCTCTCGTGTAACTTTGCGCGAAATTCAAACCAAACCCTGTTTATGAATAACACAAAAACAAATTCCATTTTATGTGGCCAAATAATTTTTATAAACAGATTGTGCAACGTTTCTGATACAAAATCGAACTTCGTCTGTTTCGAAAAGATTAACAATCTGCTAATACAAGCTGTTCGCTCTGAGAATTGCATTGTTTTATCGCATGTGCTTATTCAAAAAGAATGTATCGTCTACTTTATTGTAAATTACTTCCGTATTTACTGTCGTAGTTTTAGTGTTTTGTTTCTCCACCAAATGAAATATAAGTATACTCCAGAAAGTTAAAATTGGCTTTACACCACAGTGAAAAAAAAATCTAATTTTCAGCTCTTCTGTTGAATGCTTCTATGTGCAATCATCATAAAAGAATTCAAAAGCCTGCAACTAATAAACAATTATTAGTGTGTATTCATTTGTTTGTTAGTAGTTAAGCACAAAGTAACATAACGCTGTGCCACTGGAGGGAGCTATATTATAGAAAACATAAATAGTGACACAAACTCAGCGCTCCATCTTATAGTATGAGGCTTGTACAAATAACTAATTTTTATGTAATATAAAAGGCAGAGAAAACTTATGTGCTTGGTTATTAAACTTAGAAAACAGATCAAGCTCAAACTAGTTGTTTTAAAATGATTTAGCGCAAACGATAATCGTATTGTGTCCAGTTTAAGTTCAGCTTAACCCAAGCTTATAAAATCCGAAAGACACCTGCCACAGTATTGGAGAAAAGAGCGTCATTATTTACGAAACTAAACCCTTATATTATATCTATCCTTCGGGATATGATACTCTTTATTCAAGCAAAACCCTGTATAATTGCCAGACTCATCAGTAAGACCCATCACTATCAGAATTTAAAATGTCCAACTTGGGCCCTCAGACTGGAATAGATTTACGTGTATTTCCGTTTCGCACGGCAGCATTTAAAACACCTGCTAAACAAACAGTCGCGTCACCTAGCGATCATTTGTGTTCGCCTTTCTCGTGTGAATCGTTGGATGCAGATAAATACCAAAAGAAAAATCCGTAATAACAGAAATAATGTTTCTAAATACACGTGGAAGAGGAAATAATGCTTTTGTTTGCACTTGTAAAGGACGAAAAATTATATTTCAATTTATTTTTCAAAATCACAACAATAACAAAAATGTAAAGTTTTAGCCAGAGTTTCGTGGTAAATGAAATAACAGAGAAAAAAAATATCATAATCAAAATTATTCTTATTTCAGTAAAACAATTATAATAAATTGCTTCGAAAATTTCTCCAGGGTAAATAAATATTCAAGGTTTTTGCCATTTCTTCAGTATTTACGATTAATTGTATTCAGCTTTCTAAGAAAAGATGGGCCATTGGTAGCAATGATTAACTTTAACATAGTATTTTTCCTGGCGATCATGTACGACCTGTTTATCTTGCTATTTAGCAAGGGTTTCTGGAGTACTGATTGCAAGAGATCAGAGTTCTTCAGAAAGCAGCCTTGTTAATGTTGACCAACTTCCATGCTTAATGTTGACCAACGTCTTTAGTAGATATTTACATAAACCGAATAAAGTCTTGGGTCTGTGGACACCAAACGTATAATCAGAAGACCAAAGGTGCCAATGTCCAGTGTATCTGCAGTTGAGAATTTGGCAGGTGTGGTCGAACATGATTTCAGTATTTACAGTTTCTTCGACCATCTTTGTCCTGAAACCAACTGTTCATTTTAAAGTATGGCGGAAAGCTTTTTAACATTTGCAAACTTCGAATTCTCGTTTAAGTTTTTTTTTGTTGACGGTTCCAGAATATATACTATTTTATTCGCAATGCTTTTTGAGTTTTAGGATGATTCTCTATCTTGCTGGGGTTTTGCAGCTCTCTGTTGAGCGAGGTTTTTGGTTCCATAGAGAGCAATGAAGACCTCCTCTGGAAATTTGTGACTCTTTGCTCAAGAACAATATTCTGATGATTCAACATTCACAGACCGAGCTGAAGAAACATTTTACAAGTCTGTTCAGTACTATTTTCATTCATATATGGGACAAATACTAATCTATCATGTGACAATAGTGTTAGTCAAGGGGAATTGGTAGCTATTTCTATGCGTTTCCATAATTTGTATTTGACTTATCAATTCTTGCTATGTAGCAACTGCAGTTTAATTTAGCATAAAATTAGATAGTAACCTGGTTTAGGAGTAAAAGTAAATCAATAAATAAGATTTCATCTTAATTTCTATAAATATTATAACCCATACGACTGATTTATCAATATTTCAACTCGGCGGAACCAAAAGTCAATTTACAATGATGTAAAATTTCCAAAATTTTCACATTGCATTTCTAAAGTTTATTTTTCCTTTTTTTAGGTGGTGTTTGTTTGTTTGTTGTAAAGCACAAAGCTACACAACGAGCTACCAGTGGTCTTCCCCCCATGGGTGTCGAATCCTGATCTTTAGCATCATAACTCCACCACCCCCCTCCCTGAGCTACCAAGGGGGGGGACTTTTTATAGTGATAAAAGTTTTAAAAACCTCTAGACACTATAAAAGAAAAATACAACAATGGTGGTATACCCAGTGTATCTTCAATTGGGGTTTGAAGCACACAAAATTTGAGGTATCCTTATTTGTATGAATTACGAATTTTCTGGTTTTTGTTTACGACATTTAATCATGTGTATTATAAAGTAACACCTGCTTGAATGGTTTTTATTGCTTTTAAGAACATCAAATAAACTATTTTCACGAACCTCATTCCTTACTTAGTGAATAATTTTATATCAAATACTTTAATAAGGGAAATAAATAAGAAACACCCATCTGAAATAGGGAAATAAAAACTTAACAGCTATTCGAAGAATACAACAAAAACATATTCATCATCAAACAGATCTGATTAACATTTAATCACAGCTAAAAACACATTCTTATCCATATTGATATACTTTATAAGGCACATATGATAAAAAAACCAATCCTTCAGCGTATACTTAGAGCGGTAATTTATATCCCAAGAGATTTCAGTTCAGATTTTATCGCATATTTTGGTTTATAACCATAATAAAGTTTTATTCCTTCGACCAATAGCTTGAAATAATTGAACTGCATGGTTTAAACACTTATCGTTTGTACAACTGCGCAATTAGACAACGAATTAAAACTTCACATGGTGTTAATTAACTGTTACTTGTGAAATAAAAAGAACAAAATTCTGTAGAGTTGGGATCCATCAGTTACACCACACGGTTTGTTTAATTGTAATAAAGAGAGATTAAGCGCCCCATAATTCAAGGAAGGGTAAAAAATTGACATATCAAGTACGTTTTTGTCGCCCTTTCAGATCCCCCATTATTTATTTTCGTTCTGCTATTTGTTTGGTTTGGCATTCTTTACAAATGCCCCCCCCCCCCAGTGGCACAACGGTATGTCTGCGGTGGGTAGAGCACAGATAGCTGTTTGTGTTTAACTACAAACAAAACAAAACAAAAAAAAACCTTTACAAATGAAACTTTTCTGTTGTACAAATAATCAGATGTGCGTTATTGTTTACATACTCATGTTAAGACTTGTTTACATGTGTACATGTTGTTTTTTGTATTTTAGAGTGGCTTTTTAGCTTTATATCCTCCAAATTCCCTCCAATTTTTAAATACATTTTTTATTAAGCTTCTTGTGGTGAATGTATTAACTATTAAAACTAGAATAAAGAACACTACTATCAGTGGCACAGCGGTATGTCTGCGGACTTACAACGCTTGAAACCGGGTTCCGATACTCGTGGCGGGTAGAGTACAGATAAACCATTGTGTAACCTTGTGCTTAACATAAAACAAAAATAAGGAACACTAAACCCAAAGAACAGTTTATAGAACCTAAGCTCAGTCTGTATCAAGTTCTATCAAAATAATAAACAGTAAAAATTATACCAGCTCCATATTTTGCCGTCCCTAATTTAGCATTATAAGACTAGAGGGAAGGCAGCTAGTCATCACCACCCACCGCCAACTCTTGGGATACCAACGAATAGTGGGATTGACC
>NW_013668282.1:90004-111888 GCF_000517525.1 Limulus polyphemus
TGACTAGTCTTACACTACTAAATTAGGGACGGCTAGCGCAGATAGCCCTCGTGTAGCTTTGCGCGAAATTCAAAAACAAACAAATACAAGTATTTGTGTGTTTTATACAAATCTTATATACAAGTATGTTTTTCATTTTAGGACAATACAGCTGAAACAATATTTCTATAAAGTATTACAGAAAATTTGAAGAAGATTTTCAGGAAATTAAAGTATAGATTATTCCTGAAAATTGACCCGAGCTTTATACTGAGGATATAAGGAATTCTAGTTGGGATTATCATGTTAAAAGCAAGAGGTGAACATCTTAACTTCATTTAGAGCTCTGTTTAAGTAGTTTCTTAAGCAGCCACTATAAAGAACAAATTGATGCTTAGCAGTTCATGACCACTTAACTTGAACAACTAGAGAACATCCTGGATTAGGTGCTACCGTAGCAGGAATCTTTTATAGAGATTTGAGCCAAGTTTGCTCTGAATCAGGAAAATGATGTTTTTTCTACTGGTCTCAGATTTTGGATAGAATGCGGATCTGTCATAGAGCTCATCGGATCAACTCTCACTCCATCCAGCTTCAAAAACTATACAATATCTGAAGACAGCAGACAATACGCTTTGCAAATACTTATCTGCCTATCTTATATTAGGCGTTTTCCCATCACATTATTTTATTTGTCTCAAACTCGACGTTTCGCTACACTGTAAGTATTTCGAAACGCAGTCTTTTCACGGCCATCTCTGATAGAAGGAAGAGTAAAGATCACAATGTATAGGCGTGCCACGTCTTCCTTTATAAACCGTCGACCCAGATTTAAATCAACCGATGGCTAACAAAAACCTTAGAATTATAATTTTCAATATCATTTGACCTCCAGCATCAGAGCCCACAAAGGATCGTGACACGTTTAAAATGTTTTTTCCCCTCCAGTGTGTCTAATCAACCAAGGACTGTGACACGTCTATAATGGTTTAACTAGGTCAGTTACTTCACGTTTCTAAGTACTCCATTAGTTTCATAAAGTAATTGCTTTTCGATTTTACTTTTAAGTTACGAGGACCAGTTCTACCTGTTGAACATCTGTATTTATGGCATATTTGTAACAGTTCTGACACATACAGCGATAGATTGATGAATAATTAATTATTTAACATGAGAACTAATATTTTCAACTGTGAAATATAATTTATTTAACATGAGAACTACTATTTTCATCTGTGAAATATAATTTATTTAACATGAAAACCAATATTTTCAACTGTGAAATATAATTTATTTAACATGAGATCTAGTGTTTTCATCTGTGAAATATAAGTTATCTAACATGAGAACCAATATTTTCAACTGTGAAATATAATTTATTTAACATGAGAACCAATATTTTCAACTGTGAAATATAATTTATTTAACATGAAAACCAATATTTTCAACTGTGAAATATAATTTATTTAACATGAGAACTAGTGTTTTCATCTGTGAAATATAATTTACCTAACATGAGAACTAATATTTTCAACTGTGAGATATAATTTATTTAACATGAGAACTAGTGTTTTCATCTGTGAAATATAATTCATCTAACATGAAAACTAGTGTTTTCAACTGTGAAATATAATTCATCTGACATGAAAACTAGTGTTTTCAACTGTGATATATAATTTATCTAACATGAGAAATAGTGTTTAAAACTGTGAGATATAATTTATTTAACATGAGAACTAGTGTTTTCAACTGTGAAATATAATTCATCTAACATGAAAACTAGTGTTTTCAACTGTGATATATAATTTATCTAACATGAGAAATAGTGTTTAAAACTGTGAGATATAATTTATTTAACATGAGAACTAGTGTTTTCAACTGTGAAAAATAACTTATCTAATATTAGACCTAATATTTTTACATCAGAACTAGTGTTTTCAACTGTGAAATATAAGTTATCTAACATGAGAACTAGTGTTTTCAAATGTGAAACATAACTTATCTAATAATGGCTGGAGACTTATCTAACTTAGAACTAATACTTTCACATATGAAACATAATTTATCTAACCTGAAAATTAGTAATTTCATCTGTAAAACATAATTTATTTAATATGAAGTATTTTCTCAGATAACTTATAGCGGCTCTTTGCTTTAAAGCATAAAAAATTCGAATACAATTTGAAAAATACTCTCGACTGACTGAATTCTGAACATTCTACTTTTTAAAATCATTAAGTACGAAAACGTGCAAGAATGAGTTCAATCACTTTTTAAATCGCTACCTTTCCTGCATATTCAGACTATTAGCTACACGATTAGCTGAACTTAATAATGATATTAACGACACATTGTATTTAACTTCCTGTGCCCCACTTTTGCTGATCTATTGAAGCATCCCCCCCTCCCAACCTAAATACATTACTTAAAACGTAATGCATGATAACGTTTTTGTAGAATGACTGATTTTTTTTTATATAACTGATTGCAAGATTAAAGCATTTTTCTAATATTACTGGATAAAGATAAATAAAATTTCCTCAGTCGAGACGTTTTAAGGCTCAAAGGTGAAAAACAATTCTTTAATTAGTGTAAACATAACAATATTAAGTATTGAAAATTCTTAAATTCTTTCAAAGTTAAACAAAATTCTTGATGACATTAGAATTCACTTACAAACAAAACAAGAAAAACAACAGAAAACCAACTGTTATGATCAGTGCTAGATTGATGTCAGTGGTTACAACTAAGGGATCCTGTATATGGGTTGGTGTTTTCTTAGTGGAATCAAACCCTGGACTTTAACGTTGCAAGTCCGTAAATATAATGTTGACCCACCGGGGAATCTGTATATAGGGCAGACACAAGTCAACAACTATATATATATATACAGAAGCACTATATTTTCTATCGATAACTAATAAAAAATGGAGTATTTTTAGTAGTTTGTTTTATATTAGAAACTATTTTTTTTTCTGATATTATATTAGTAAATATATTTATTTGAAACTTCAAAAACAGCGGTAAGTTTAAGTAGTTATAACGCTAAAATTCTGGGTTCGATTTCTTCCGGTGGACACAACAGAATAGCCCAATGTGGCTTTGTTCAGAAAAACAAACAATTATCACATATATATAGGCGTTTTGGAATATAAATGCTGCGTATTTATTTCACAGTAAATATCATATTTCTGTTGCCTTTTTTCAGAAACTACCCGTTTCTTCAGATACTTTCATGTTGACCAGTTTAGAGGTCATAAAGTAATTTTTTGTTACGTACACTTTGATTTGTTGTTTCAGTTAATTACTTAATTACTAGTGTCAATTATACAAACATTGTTGTTATTAATAACAACTAATTCGTTGTTACAAAAATGAAAAATGAATTGAAATGACTGAAAAAGTTACGGATGTAATCATGTTAATAATATCATTTTATGAGAAATTTATAAGAATATTGTGTTCCGACATTAAAATGTGTTTTCACTTAGCTTTTAAGATAAGTTCAAGCTCTATATAAGCATATATTCTACATTTCATAGAGTCGAATAGCATAATTTGCCTTATACTTGAAGAAATGTTTGTGTGTAGTTAAGCAAAAGGCTACATAGGGTGCTCACCGTATGACTCGAACTCCGAACCTCAGCGTTTTATTCCTCAAACTTACTGCTGAGCTATCATGGGGCATATTCGATGAAAAATAAATTACATCAAAAAATACTTCTTCAATTTTGATAAGGAAAATACAAGTTAAGACTGTAAAATTTTCTTAATTACAAGTTTGTGTTGATCACAGTGAACAAAGCAACGTCATATTCATTTTTCTAATGTTCAATGTAGACAGATTTGTTGTACATATGGATTTTCCTTTCACTAAAGCTAAAGTATGAGGTATCCCCGCCCCCCTTCTTGTCTTATCTGCACGATGATGACACAAAAACTTTGTGCTCCACAAGAAAGGAAGAAAAAGGAACGTAAATCCTACAACAATATTAACTTGTCACTGTCACGTAAATCGCTCTGATGTACTGGCGCGTAGAACCAAATGCGCATGAAATCCTGTCCATAGCTTAGCGGTATGGCCACGATAACCTAGTATTATATGGCCACAGGATTATGTCAGAGTATGTCTGCTCGAACATCCGAATTTACACGACTTATAAGGTCTGATAATACGTATAAAAGGGAACGCTAGGATATGTATTTTATAAATATGACTACACTTTATTATCAGAGAGTATAGACTTAGTGGAGATTAAAAACATTCCTATCAGTAAGAGGAGCTGGTGTCACACACGTATATTATTGTTTTTCTCATCACACACTGTACAAGTAATATAATTTACAACCTTCTAACTGTTGTTCATTTTATCCACGGATACATCCTTTTAACTGTTGTTCACTTTCTCCACGGATACAGCGAACTTAGGACTCACTTTCTACGAAGGTTTTAGAGCAATTATCGATCTCCACGGATTTGGTAAACATAGGAATCAACGCAAGTTTTCTGAGTCAAACAATGTTCAGATATTTACTATATGTAACAGGCATGATTCCCTACCTAATTACACAAATATGTAAATACGGCAAGGTTTGAAATTGTACGCGTTCTTGTGAAAAGGACTCACTCTAAACACATTGTAGAAACTTTAACAGACACAAGTGATAAATATTTCGCAAATATATATAAATTTAATGCTTATTTATTGAGTCTCTCATAAATATTAACGTCGTCATAATTAGAGGTTAAACAATGGCTAAACACAGGCAGTGCATTTTTCAATACACGCTTTATAATCATAAATTCTAATAGTCTTAATTTGCTAATCTTTTTTGGTCTACAGTTTTCATATCATTGTTTTGATATTTGTAAATTAGCTATTCTGTTTTTTTAGAAGGTTGATTCTACGAATATGCTGGAATAAGAGAGGTGGGAATGGATTTTCAGTTACATCTTTTTGCTATTTTTCTACTTATATAAAAACCTAGACTGTAGATAAGCTAAACTTGAGGATATGTTTTTATTTCGGATCATGCTAAGACCTGGTATGATCGTCATCTTTTCTCAAACTTACAGGCAAGAGAAAACATGCCATACTTTCCTTGTGAAAATAATTGTTAAAGGTTTTCGATGATCGCTTACAAAATGTTTGTGGCTAGAAATACATTGGGAGTAATTATATCATGAACGAGGCTTAGTTAGTGAGGGTGATTAAATGTACAGTCAGTCAGTACTCTTTTTTTTTCTGTTAAAGTTAAAACAACTTCGAGCTACAACAGTGATTTGTTTCCTCTGTGATAAAAGCCTATTGTGATGCTCACGCGACGCGTTCATCTCTACACAGTTTGAAAAATTTCGCTTAACCCTACAAAGAACACCTGCACGAACTTTTTCTGCAATCTTCCACGTGCCTTTAAAAGATATCCACTATGTAATTGTCTGCACGCGACCAAATTGTCCCAAGGGAATGAATTTTGTTGTCCCCACGAATTGCTAGGTAGAATCTGAAGCCTTTTGACTACATAGTTTGTTATTACTGTCATTATAACATTCATTTACGATAATATTTATACTGAGCTTATGCAGATGTTTTATTTGAAGCGTACTAACCAATCACACAATGAAACCTTATTCTTTGTTGTCCAGTGAGAACACGGTATAAGATTACTCCACGTATTCTCTGTGATACATTATGAGGAGCTCCATCTCGCTTAACTACATCTTTGATTTAGAAACCTTTTTTCTTAGATGCTCCTTCACTACAAAAGGACACAATATTTTAAAATACGTTTAATCATAATGTATCACATTGTTTTTATAATAATACATTAATATAATGTCCTTCAGCGTTTGCAAGTTTAAGTAAAGCTTATAAAAAAACAACAACAAAATAAATATCAATAGGCTTAACTCTACAAAGAACACCAACAGTTCAAGTTGTAATACTTAGCGAGAAGAATGAAATATTGGACATATCAATAAAATGTGCTGGTAAAATTCGTTGAGTGAGATTTATTTCATAAATAAATGCTTTTATACTTCTGAGACGTTAATATTCATTTTTGATCAGAGCAATCTTGATACATAGCTCAGGAAAAAATCAACTCAGTAATGAATATAGCTAATCAAATGAATTGGTGTAAATACCTTTTAGAAGCTGTGAAGTATGATTAGAACTGTACTTTTCATAAGACATTAATATTAGGGCTATTATATTTTTAAACACTACATTCTTAATATGGTCCCTTAGGGATTTCCAAGAATTGATGAGTTTATTGAGCGCGAAATGAGTCGTCGGTAATGGATATGACGAATATAGCGTGGTTGGAATACTATTATTACAAACTATTCCAAATCTTGAAACTCCACGAGGGAATAGAATAACAATATAGTATTTAAAAGTATAATAAACATAACACTAATGGCTTATGACAAGTATAATTATAATCCTGCTTTGCCAGTTTGTAATAGGTATTCACACCAAAACAATTGTTGTTGTTGTAACAAATGGATTACCTAAACAATGTTCTGGTCACTAATGTGTTCGTTGTATCCCAACCGGCCTGAAATAAACCGGATTGAGTGAAACTCGCCGTCGGCAATGGTTATGACGAAGCTCCCCCCCACCCCCTCTAGCGGTATGTCTGCGGACTTACAACGCTAGAAACCGGGTTTCGATACAGATAGCTCATTGTGTAGCTTTGTGCTTAACTACATTATAAGGGTGACAGTCAATCCTTTAGCATGAACGGTGGATGACAGGGTGCTGCTGACTGGCTAACTTCTTTCTGGTCAGTAGTTCAAAATTAGGGGCGGCGGCAGATGGCATTAGTGGCTTTGTCATAAACACAAAATTCAATACAAATATATTATACAACACACACACACACACATATATAGTACATGAAAACTACCAACATTACTTCAACTCATTACAAATGTTTTTCGTAAGAATGTGTATTCCATATGTTTGACAAGAAACTTCAAGGTACAGAAACGTACGAATGAGAATAGATAAGAAGTAATGAATCATTTATAACCTTATACTGTGTGTATACCAGTCGAACTTATGCATCGAAGAAAATGGTACAAAAAAAGATCAAAAACTGATTACAACTATAAACTTAACCGGGTGTAGCCTTGTTGTTAGCATCCTCGTACTCATGTTTCGCGGCCTGTTGCAGTAAGAATGTGCTCTTGTTGGGCTATGGGTTCGCTATAAGAATGACGGTCAAATCACACTATTCGGTGAGACAAGAGGAGCCCAACAGTTGGCGGTGGATAATGTTGAATAAATACATTCTATCGAGTCTATCACTTCAAAATTAGGGACGACTTTGTACAAAATTCACCAAAAAAAATAATAATCAAATACAGTTATGACCCTCTAGTGGACCAGCTAAATGGCTTATCGCTAAAATTCGGAGTTATATCCCTGCGGTGGGCACAGAATGGAAACTTTGTGATATGTCAACGATGCATAACTCAGCTAAATCGATTGTAATAATTCTAATTTATAATTAACTATTTGGTAAAGTGAGACAATTATGAATCATCACACATGTCACAATATTTTAATTGATGGGTGATGACAATTATCTGTTATATTGAAATTTAAGCAATAAAATAGTATTTTCGTTAGTGAGATGTTGATCGGGATAGAAACATATTCATTTCTTTCAAACACTTGAGATTTGTATCAGTACAGTGTTTTCAGTATATAGCTTGCATGATTTATTTATTTTGAAACACTATCAAACTAAACATTATACCAAAAGTTTCCAAGAGTTTCATTGTTAGATATACAAAACTTTCCAGAAGTTTTATTCTTAAATGTACAAAACTTTGAAGAAATTTCATTGTTGAATGTATAAAACTTTCCAGAAGTGTCATTGTTAAATATACAAAACTGTCCAGATGTTTCATTGTTAAATGTACAAAACTTTCCAGAAGTTGTATTGTTGAAAGTACAAAACTTTGAAGGAGTTTCACTATTGCATATAGGAAATTTCACAAGAAAACATTTGCTCCCTCCCTTTCATGCCTCAAGATTCAATACTTGTTTTGGGAATCCACTTGATATTTGCCCAGTTTACTGGACCATATTTGTCTGCTATGATTCAGGGTAGGATTTTGTTATTGGGAAAACAATGGTTCTGTGCACATATACTTTGACGGGTCTAACAATGTCATAGTTTAGAAACATTATAGCGTATTTAGCAGATAAAGTTTGCATTCTCTTGCACCTGCTCGTCGTAGAGTTAGTTTCTACACGTGCTTTTGACCTCGAAACACGCAGCAATCTCTAACCATATTAAATGATACCAGTGGCATTCCAATACTTACAAGTAGCTGGCTAGGCATGGGTAAGCGAAACGCAATAATTCCATATGGAAATTAAATCAACAAATATTATGCCTGGCCATGCAGTGGCTTAGCGGTCAGTATGAAAGTTCGTAAATCTAAACATCGGGTTTCGATACCCGTAGTGGGCACAGCACAAATAACCCATTGCGTAACTTTGTTAAGCACAGCAAAACAAACACGAAAATATGGTTGTACTGCCACAGTGGTGTAGGATGTGGAGGGGCAAGGGAGGGTGGGGTTCCACTTTTCAATCCAGCCCAGGAACTATGCATCAAAATTAGGAAAATTACTCTCAGAAAAAGCAGCAAAATGCATAAAATATAATCCAGAACCAAAGAGCTACCAGGTCCTTAAGAAGAACCCTGGACTTCGACCACAATGAGTGCGGCTGTTGCGTACATTTTCTCTCCTCGTACGGTTAAAATCCCTTACCTTCCTCCCCCCACCCACTTTAATTTGCCTCTTACACCTCTGTGCCAGTTTCTATAAATATATGGTTTCAGAAGCATTTCAAACAGTTTCAAATAACTTACTCCACTCACTTAGCTGTTACTCAATATTCAGCACATTAATTTGAACATTTTGAGACATATACTTACATTGAGTTACACTGAACTGACAATTGATTTATTATTTTTGATTCGATGCATAGCACACTTAGCAGCTTTACGCTAAAAGACTCAAACAAAAAAAAAGATAGCTGTTAATCTCATTTTGTTTATGTGTAGCAGGTTATTTGATATAAATTCATACATCGCAATGCCAATGTTCACTATAACGAAATAGATTGTATTTGAATATCATCCGATCTCTTTCACATCTCATCCGATCTCTTTCACATCTCATGGGAAACAAAATGACGAAAACCCCATACTTTAAGCGAATAACTCTATTTAATGTTTTTTCTAAGTCGAAATCCTGAACTTTTATGCTTTCGTTTTTCGTACTGTGCGTATGTAAAAATTGAGGATGGGCACAACTTTGATTACGGGGTAGACACTTCAGTCAACTAAACCACCAGATGTTCAAAAAAGAAAACTTATTGCAAGCCGGTGTGCTGCTCTCAAATTCTTCAAGCAATAAGTACTTTTAGGTATCTGTTCGACTATCCGTCTGTTTGACACTAATTATAAGCCATAAGATGTAAGATATAATTAAGACAAGAGATTCTTTGTTATTTAGTATACTCTGATTGAACATAGAAGTCATATTTGCATATTCTAAACTTTTATGGATCTTAATTATCGTGTTAGATAAAAAAAAACACACACCGCACGTGATTTATCCGTTGTTGTAGTTCATACTAGACTTTTTTTTTTAGTGTATTCGGTGTATTTTAGCATAATAGACACTTGAATAACAGAAACACATAATTAAAGCTAGGGGTTACCAATACGTTCACTGCAGGCCTCATATCCAGAGATTATGGTACAATTCATAGCTTTGAAATCGCAATTCTTCATCACCTTCAATTGGTTATATAACCATCTCGTGTTATCAAAAAACACAAAGTTTATGTTGCGATGTTTTTTAGAAAGCAAGCACGAGCACTGAAACAACGTGAGTTTCGAACGGAAGGAAAGCGTAAATTATTCTTACACCGGCGTTGTGTGTTGTTATATTAACGGTTCTATTAACACTGAGGAAGCCATCCTAAATATTTTGACCGTTAGAAGACGTTTTCTATAATTTAACTTTCAAAACACTGGTTTCGTGTGCATTGTTATATATGGCCAAACTTTATGAAAAATACCCATTTTTTTATTTCTTAAACCGTGATATCATTTTTGACAGGATATAATCTTTAAAAAAATCTTTACTAGCTATAAAAAATCAACATAAAAACCTATAACTAGAAAACCCACAAGCTTACGTTTCATATGACATAGTATTTCATTGTTTGTGTCAACAATGAGGTTTTTAGCTGGTAAGTAAGTCCTTCCTTAGCAACAGATATATGATCAGCTTCATTTTCATTCAGAAAACTGAAAATAGCCAGGACACTACAAATTGCCTGAGTGAACTGTACCAAAAACTGTTTTATGTTAAAACTTAGTATGTCGTTTCCGTGTAAATGCTGCAGTTATATGAGCATTATGTAGTTTAAGTTGTGGTGTATATAATTTTACCTTTCCTCGGTAAACGCACTTTTACTAAACTGTCAAATATATTCCAATTCGTGACTACGTTATTACCTTTTACTTTAAAGGTATATGCTAAGAAAGACAACGAGTTTGTGTTAACGGTCTTCCAACTTGCATTTTAATCTATATTTTAATAATATTTTGGTATCTTATATCGTAAGTTATAGATTTCTATAATTTTAGGATATATCTATATCTAAATTTTGTGATGTTTTTGGTTGGTTATTGAACTTGGTGTAACATTATGGTATTGTCTTGTTAGTTAATTATCATTTTGTCTACCCTTCTCACTAATCTTGCCTTTTAACTAACTCTTAACGTTATCTGCTCTTAACATGTTGTCATCCTCAGATGCATAGTTCTGAGAAGGACTGCTAGTAGGGTCGGAACCCTAATTTTAAGAAACAGAAAGTTGGACCACTAGTCACTGGGCTGGTCTGTTTTATTTTGGAGTAAAATAATATACATAAGTAACTAAAAAAAAGACAGGTTATTATATGTCATTTAATTCGAGTTAATAATGACGATGGGGATTTGTCACTTCTTCAGCTGCTGCAAGTCTAGTCTGAATTATCTTTGTCTTTTCATTGGCCTATTGAGCCTTGGTGATTACCATGACGACCTTGTGAGGTTGATAAGGTTGTCCATGCGGGAAAATCGCAAGATCTTCGTTATAAAGTACTGAAAAAATCAAATTCTGCCATGTGCAAAGCAGTTATTGCGTGCTTTGGCTTACAGTTTAAACTTTAGGTATGGCGCAACAAAACGAATAAAAATGGTAGAATTGTATTTTTATTTAGCATTTACGATTATAATCAATGTGACTACTAAACTGATAACCGGAAATTTCCAGTATATACTCGCATAAGTAAAATAATTATTTTGCAGTTTTTTTTTTTGACTATCATCAATAAAAACTGGCGTTATTTAATATTTTACAGGATTTCTTAAAAGGCGGCTATAAATTTTTGTTCCACATAAGAACAGGATTGATTGTGGAAGAATGGTCTGAAACCAATAATGTACAGTGAATATATATAAGTGCACCCCCTTCCATCCAGTGGCTCAGAAGTAATCTTTAGGGCTTATAATCACGGTGAGCAAAAGTCAGGTAATCCTGTTTGTAACTTTGCTTTTAAACACAAACAAACAATGTATATAAGTTTAAGCTCATCATTATGCTGACACCAGTTGTTTGTTTCATTACTTCAAAAATATTTCTTTAAAGAATCTTTACCTATACTCGAAATTTTCACATTAATTTTTTTGGGGTCTTTTACTAATGTTGATCCAAGTAAACAATTACTCAATTTCACAGTAGTGAGGAATATTCACCATAGGTCTTATAATAATGAAATAAAAAAAAACAAGTAAAGCAACCTTAACAATTCGTAATACGTTAAATGTCTAATAACTCCATTCATCTTTCTTATACTTCTATAAGTAAACTTAATAAATTGTCAAGCTTCCAGCAAACGATCGGATTTAATTTTAATCCTTCATAGAAAAAATTCAGCCTCCGACTAAATACAACCGAGAATTTCTATTACGAAGACATGATTGATGCCTTATGTATTAAATGCATAGTTTTATCTGGTATCACTCGTTAAAAACTTCGTTTTTTAAGAGGGTTATGGGATTGTATCCTGAAGGAGCTTACTGCATTGATGATCTTAATAGGAACAACCAAAAAATGTCCTTGACTTTTATCGTTTGAACGGTATAAGTAAATTCACCAAGTACAACTGAATAAAACAAACAAGCAAAAAACAAGTTATAGAGATACAGGAGATCAGTCAAAAACCTAAACATAAACAATTAAACGATAAATTTCAGCTATTATGAATCATTTTATTGTTTTCACAAACCCTATGTGCATGGTATAGAAACTATTACTCTTCATTACAATCTGTTTATCTGTGTTTTGGTGATAAAATCAATTTATCTGTGTTTTTCGTGTTAAAGTCACTTTTTTATGCTTGTTATAATATAAGTAACTCTCCTGATATCCGTCTTTTTTGTATTATAAGTTTGTTCTGTAAAAAAGACATTTTACAGGCGAGAACGAACAGTAAATTCTAAAATTTCGGTGTTGTAAAATGTGATATCAATGACCCCATATTTGTAGGACTCAAATAATGATCCCTACAGGCAGTATCCATTTATATTACAGAACTTGAAAGTTACACGCTGCGCGTACAGGTAGGAAAGACTGATAACGTGCTGTGTATAAACAAGACCTATATATATATATCGTTCAACATTTTCCTGTCATTGAACTCTAAGATCACTTTAAATTAGCTCAGGTATAGCGTACACTTTCAATTACCTATTGTAAAATTTACCAATGAGCTTATTTGTTCCACATGCAGTATACGTAAAGTTAGTCGCAGGCTTCTGTGGACTTCCACATGTCGCAAAGTAATAACCGCCATATTAATGACACAAAATAAGAATTCGTTTTTGCAAAAAATAATATACAATACACCTATCCAGAGACATAAAAATCACTCTATTGAGTATATTTTCAAATGGTTTAGAAACATATTGCCATTTTTAAATACTACATAATAAAGAAATAAGTATTCTTACTTATTAAAACTATGTATACGTTAATTAACACTATATGAGATACAACTAAGTTGGTTCCAAATAAAGTAGAACATGGGACTCACCTAACATACTGACACAGCCTGAACAGTACAAAAACCTATAGCAATACTAAGAATAATCGAAAAACAACGTGTTTAATTCTGGAATTTAATTAACTGACCTTGATAAAATTGATTTACATTCCTTTGTCTTAATTATAACAATCAATTCTTTAGCTACAGGCGTTAACGTGTACAAGTTATCTACATCTTAAGTTTAATTAAAAATGATTTATTATATTTGTGCTCTTCCTTTTTTATATATAAGTTCTTTTTCAAAGCACCAATCACTGTTTTTGTTAAGATCACGTATTATAAATAGACCTGCACGTAAAATTAAAAGCATAAATCAAAAAACACCTTTAGGCCTAATGCAGAACAGAAAACGCTGCCGAAAGCCTGCAGTAATTACAAGTGCTTGAAGTTCTTAAACTTGAAGTAGGAGTACAGACTAATATATTACAGATAAAAGTGAATATGAATATCTTTCACTGCACGTTTAATCACTGTGACTATTGTTTTCCGTTCTAAGTTAGTTTTAAAGATGAATTATAAATACAATACTACTTTATCGAAAAACATTAATTTAAAATTAAATTTATTTTTATTTTATCATGCGTCTGTGAATTGTAGAGCGAGAGTATCGTTACCTGCTTCAATTGTTAAAGAGAAACAATATCGTTATTTATGCAATATTCCACAGAACGTAAAGTACGTAAATAATTTCAGAAGTAAGTAATGATGAACTTATTTAGTATTTTCTTCATGATAATTTTAGAAGTAAAATTTTACCACATCGTTAAATGAAAGCAGTTATCATGATTATCTTAGTTTTCCGTTATAGCTTCGCTTTTCTCCTTCTGTCGTATTTAGGCCTAATTTGTTACGCGTATATTAGCAGAGTGTAGTATAGAATATAGGCCTAGGTCTGTTGTTTTCGGTATTTTGTGTATCGTTCGACATCTTAAAAAAGAGTAAAATAAGCTTAAAAGAGGACAACAAAAAAATCAGATTTTCAATCCATATTAAAAAGAGGAAATAAACCTTCGTTTTTCTACTTGTTCTTCAAAGTAAAAAAAAAAGAAAACAACTGAAAATATATTCAAAGTATCAAAGTTGCCTATCAAACCTATCGCCTTTAGTATACGTCGCGATGTCATTCGTACATTTTATAGTATTCGTTTTATAGTATTTAATCAATGTGCACCTGAAATTACGTTAATACTACTACATGGATCAAGGAATTGTTCCTTCATATAAATATGAGTTATGTCTGTGTTTATGATGTTTAATTCACACTAGCCTAGGGGACTTCTTTAGTTTGGAAATATGAGGTAATTTTTTGGTTATTTCAAATCATTACTTTGTAATAGCGTATAAAACGTTGAGTTTGCGTTTATTAATGAAATTGTTATACATTTAAATATCCCGGTTTGAATCGTGATATACAGATAGAGATACTTTCTTAAACACCGGTTGAAATATGAAGATAATCAGAGTAAATTACGTTTACAAAGAAGAAATAATAATAGTTTTATATCGATTACACGATGATTTTAATGAAAGAAAACTGCTGAATTATAGCAGGTTTTGTATAACTTAAAAATGAAACGCTAGTCTTTACAAAATCATATTTATTAAACAAAATACTTAATATTTACATTAAAGTATAACAAAACTGTTATCTGATTTGTTATCCACACTGAACCTGATATTCGTGTGATACACGTAAAAAAATATTTTCCACATAAATAAAGACTATATATTTTTATATGCCAAAATATCAGATTGTATGGTTACAATATTTCAATCAGATATTCCTCAACGTCCTGTACAATATTTTCATAATTATCCAGTTATGCGGCATATGATAAAGTGATCGTAGAGGAAACGTAAGTGATAAAATTTACATTAACACACACACACACAAACATTTTAATTCTATAAAATCATGAATTATAGATATAGAAAGAAAGTCAGAAATGAGAATGAACTAAACCACAATTGACAAATTGTCACTCGTACTAATATCAGACAAATTTGATAATATCCAGGTTAATTGTTTGTTTATGGTTTTCAAAAATGTACGGTATATTATATTATACTTTCCCCAAATGAATACACTTTCTCTGATAAAAATTTCTGATAAGATCTCATCCTACGATTTTATTAATGATTCAACTGGTAAGTTATTAACTTTAATTTTACCGCAGTTTGTAAAAAAAATAATAATATTAAAATGATTATATTAGTTTATTAAAAATAAAAAAATAATTATATTAATGATGCCTTCTCACTTATTGACCTTTGAATATAACCTTGATTTTCGGTTTTTGTATGAAATAATTAAAGAAAATAATTAGAATGTCTAACGGTTTATATTTACATTGCAGAATCAAACCTGCAGTCCGAGTTTATTTTCAATGTGTTGTACTATTCTGTTGAACAGTGGATATAATAATAATTTTACAGAAGAAAGTCACCAGTAGACATAAAAACACAACAGGTACGAAATAAATTTGACTCGTATTATAACAGTATATATATATACGATATTGTTACTTTTCATTCTAAAGTTTGTACTCGGTAATCTGAAATATTAACCAATCTGTGCAGATTCTTCAAAAATCGAAGGAACATGCACTCGAATAAATAAATAAATCGTAGATTTGTCGAGTAGATGTTACAAAGAAGTTAGGATATAATCTAGCTAAAGAAGGTTTATAGGGTGACAAAGGTCAAAGATCACTGTGGGTATGGTATTTATATCTATAATGATTCGAGCAGAAATTTTGTAAAAGTTTATTTTTGTTGTTGTTGTCATTACTATTAGTCTGACGTCCCAGTTTCAAGCTTTCTTCAGGGGCCAAGCTCTAAAGGAGTGACATAAGTACAAACAAGATAGGCACGTAAAACGCAGTCTTCTCGCTGTTTGTGTTCTTACTGTGAGTATATTGATCCTGAAGAAAGCTTGAAGTCGAAATAACAATAACAACATTTTAAAATATTGTGCTTTTCACTTTTTGTGTAACGACTACAAAATTTTAGTTAGTACTAGGGACTCTTGAACAACCTTGAATATTGTATGTTTACACCATCGTCTACTGAGCATTAATGTTCCATACTCTGTAAGTCGTCAGTGAAGTATTTGTAGGTAACGATGATGAGGTTGACCAATCAGTGGAATTCCTTGATTATTATTATAGCACTCGTAGCAACAACCGTACGTCACAAGGCCCCTATCAACGGGATACAGGCGACCACAGCGATGACACTTCCCTTGCTGTGAATCTGTAAAGATTCATGTAAGTAACAACTTGTTAAACAGCTAGTGTAATAATAAAAACTATTGCAGTGTAACAATACTCAATCTCACACTCAAAGCTAGCACTGAAACGCGTAACGTTAAAATTTTCAGTGCTTCAAACTTGTTTTTTGGGGTTTACGCACAATAATCTAACCATTGCACAGTTAATTAGCAAATAATTTTTCTAACTTATATAATAATTAAATACCATCGAAATAATTCAATAGGACTTATCGCTTATCTTAAGTTAAGTTAGACAAGTTTTAAATAAAGAAGAATTTGTTTGAACATAACGTTATGTTTTTACAATAGTCTTGTGTATCGTGTGACGTCTTATCAGTTCGATATATATTTCCAGTGTCATGGCTTAGAATTCCCTTGACATTTGATGTTTTCAAATCTAGAAGTAGCAATAGAAACCGATGATTGTAATCTCACCTTCAAGTCTGAACACAATAACCGAGAGAAGGCGAGCAGAAATTTATATCTGTATCTAGCTAGCTTGATCCTATTTACAGTCGTCAACAGTGACCTTGATTCTGGTTTATTGCCATTTTATGAGCTTGGAGTTTCGATCTGATGTCGTATATATTTCACCAAACCGCATTTTACTGTTTGTTAGCCTAATGTAACCTTTGATAACGCTCGGTGGTATTTGAAAATCGTACCTTCATGAGTCTTTAGATGGGCGCGAAGGTTGCAGGCTAGGGCGAATCTCTTATGGCATACCTTGCAAACATGTGGTCTGTCTCCTGTTTAGAAATAACAAAAAAGTTAAGTACGTTGGTATTACTAAATATAAAATCAACGAGGTAAGTGATTCTTAAAGTTGAGGACTTTGGTATTACCAAATACAAAATTAGTTTTTGGTGTTTCTTGTTGATTTGTCTATTTTTGACTCACTTAATGTTTTTTATGATAGGCATTAATATAAAAATTATATCTATAAATAATTTTTACTCAACCTTTGAAGGATTAGAAAGAAAAAAATAATAGAAACTTAATCCAATAAGCATGATTTTCTTTACAATAAATATAAGATTCAAATATCTTCCAGTTCACGCGTTAAATTTTAAATGTAAATAACCTCATTAGAATTGTATATAATTGGCCTAATAGCTTGTTTAAGTCGTTATCACGTGGCCATAAAGCTTACCAGTGTGAAGAAACAAATGGTTTCTGTGATTCGTCTGCTTGCTGAATCCACGCCCACATATGTGACATCTGAACGGCCAAGAGCCGTTGTGTATGTACATGTGACTCTTCAGGTCTCCGGGAGTGGGGAACGACTTGGCACATATGTTACACTTGTGCGGTTTTTCCTGAAACATACATACCTGAATTTTGACATTACGTATTAAAAGGTATAAATATTAGTATTTTGTTTACGTTATGTAGTAACAGCTTAGCGACTTTGATTCGTCAAATATACTTAAAATAACGAATATATTAATTGTATCTTGTTTGTCTATTGAAGAGCACAAAGCTACTAAATGGGCTATCTGCGCTTTTCTCACCGCGTGTATTGAAATCCCCAGACTTACCGCTGAGTCATCGGGGTGGTAATAACTGTAAGTGTTATTTATTCGTACGTGTATGTGTTACAGCCTGAGAAAAGAAACCATTCCGTGTAAAAGCCTTCTGAGTAACACAATTTTTTTTAACACTAGAACTTTATATCGTGTTTAAAAGCATTTCATTCTGTATCCCTACTGCGTTGTCAGATTTAAAATGACATTTTACGACAATCAACCAATTGTTATAAGCTTATCATTTGGTTTGTTTGAAGTTAAGCACGAAGCTACACAATGGACTATCTGTGCTCTGCCCACCACGGGTATCGAAACCCGGTTTCTAGCGTTGTATGTCCACTGACACACCGCTGTGCCACTGAGGGGGGTATCATTTGGAAGGGATCAAAACTGTAAATATCAGACAAGAGATACAACATTTTTTTTCTGTATATTCGATAACTGAAAGACACAACTTATAGAAAGTGGACACATTTTTTCACACATATCCTTCGTAAGCATCATAAAAATGTGAGCGCTATACACACCTATATTTTGGATGATTAACAAACTGTCCTCATCCTAGGTTTGGTTTTTGAATCTTACCAATTATATTGATTGAAAAAAATAACAAAAACAGAAAAGTTCGCTTTTGAAAGACTCCACTCGAGTGTCGTCAGATAATGTAAAATACTCAATTGCTAGAGTTAAAACATGTTTCGTGTCTTCTTATCTCGTGACAATCTTCAACAAAAAGCGTAGCGTACTGTGTTGGTTATAAGAAGGGCAAGGCTCCCTATCCGCAGGCGAAGAACCACAAAAAAAAAATCACTCATACTGGCAAGAGATAACGTTCCTAACAAACAGCACCGCGTTGCCTACGGTTACCTATCAAGAAAATTGTAATTCTTGCCAGTCATTTTCCCTCTGCCTATAGTGTACAGACCTTCTGAACGTGTGGAGAAGACTCGCTCGGGCAGGAAAACTTTTACTAGAATTTCTCTCATACGCCAATTTGAAGTGAATGAATCGATAAAGGATTTTCCTAAGCTTTAAAATAACGTTATCTTGACTTTTAATTCGTCTACACGTTACGAAAAATTCAGAGAAGGCCATACGTCAAGTCGAGCGTTCATGAAATACTACTCTTGTTACAAATGTTATTTCTGCGATATAATATAGCAGACTACAGATGGGCATAATTTTTAAAATAAGGAAAATTGAAACTTTGAAGATTAAGTCTGATTTGCTCCCCAGTGGCACAGCGGTATGTCTGCGGACTTACAAAGCTAGAAACCGGGTTTCGATACCCGTGGTGGGCAGAGCACAGATAGCCCATTGTGCAGCTTTGTGCATAAATTTATTAGAATGTGCATGTGTGTGTGTCACAAATACGTTGATTACTTGAACAAAAGTTCAAGATTCTTGAGCTGCAAACCGAAAGCTTCATTTTATTCTCGCTTTCTGCGCATGCGTTTTGGGTGCATATATCTTAAAAGTAACGTCGTATTTGGCGTGTTATTCTAATCCCAGCCTGTAAACCCAAACCTTGTAAATGTCGCGATACCTTCGAAACCGTTGCTTAGCACCTGCAGGGGTATAATCTTAACAGATACAATGTTTTTTTGGCATTCTTGAGTAAAAGGACTGTAAGAAGTGGAACGATAAGTACCACAAAGACAGTTTGGTCAGATGTGATTCTCTTACTGCCTTTTAACCTGTTGATACCATTACTGCATGAATGTGGGATGTTAGAGTGGCCAAGACAGGTAAATTCGGTGCTGTAGGGCAGGGAGGTTTTAAACTGTAACAACCCTGATCTACTAATTTATTGGATCTGAATTGAAGTCAGTGACCGCAAGGAAATTCTTATACGCTGGGTACTTGACGGTATCGCTACAGCCAATCAACTGATTGCGCGTGTGGGCTGATATCGAAGGCAGTGGTGATATATCCTTTAACTCGAGGGCTATGTGTCGTGGACCCATCGTAATTTTGAAAACTGTATTGTTTCTGTTCTCTGATGTCCTAAAGTTCCTTAACATTAAGATCCGCTTGATCTCGTTAAATAAACCGCGAAACATTTTGATGTGCAGATAAAGTACTTGAGTAACAACAACTGGGTTACAGTCTCAGTAAAGTTTAAAATTAGTCCAATATTATATCGCACTTTAAACCTTTTGATGCTAAAAAAAAGCATGTTTTTTAATAGATTTTGTTATTTTAACGTCATTAGATGTCTCTAACAACATTTACTGACGAACAAAAAAGTTTAAAAATTTTCCCAAACGCACACCACAGAAACTCTTACAGCCAACATAAAAATGTTTGCTTTTCTTGGGACTGGACTGAGCCAAATTTTACTACAAAGCACCATTTGCTCGAGTATAAAGACTAAGAAGAGGTGAATTTTAGTAAAAAATGGTCTAGTAATAGTCAGTTTTTATTGTTTAAATCGTTGTTGAATAATGAAATATAATATTTAAAGTTACCAGTATAGATTTAGTTTTTAACAAATTAACAGAATAAAAAAACTCGGATCTCCAACATCAATAAACATTAACATAACTTGAAGTTTTCTCTAGTTTCAATGTTTTGACTTCTGTCAATAAACTATGCGTTCCAGAAATCCAGCTTTTATATTGTTTTTAAACAGTGGATATTTATTTGTTTGTAGTTAAGTACAAAGCTACACAATGGACTATCTGTGCAGAGTCCACCACTGGTATCGAAACACGGTTGAGAATTCCTAGTGTAGTTTTCTTCCATTGATGTTATTACACGACCCGCTACGGGAACAACAAGTCTAGCTTGTTGGTTTACATTTCTTCTGAATGAAGAGTAAAGTTAATTCAAGTAAAAATGAATAATAATAATAATAATGAATAATTGGTATCAAAATAAATAAATGATATTTTCAGATAATTGTATATTTGTATTTTTATATTTGTATTTTTATATTCTACCCGACGTTTCGGCTTATTCCTCTTTCAAAGGTCTATAAACGTTTAACATATTAAAATCTACAAACGAACAACGTTTTACGATTAAAATCTTTATTTAACGATTGTAAAAGTCACGTGTGACACTCCTGAAGATGATGTGAAACCACGTTGAAACATGTAGAGTGTCTTTTACAACCGTTGATTGGTTTAAATAAATATTGTAACTGTATATTATAAAACGTTGTTCGTTTAATTTTAACCTTTTAATAGTAGTCCATGAACACCTTAAAACATAATACTGTGTTATTAATACTTACCCTAATTCTAATTTGTATATGAGTAATACAAAATTGATAAAAATGAGAAAAAAAAATTACTGTGTCTGTTGTACCCAGCTGGCCTTATGAGCCTTGGTATTATTCGAAAGGCCTTGTCGGCACTGGACGTAGCAGATATAGTGTGTTTGATATATTGTTATATATTATTTATTGCTTCCTCTGTTCAGTTGGTAGAATTTGTATTCCTAGGACTGAGGATAGATACATTTTTCTGTTATTTGTAACTCTAGTAAATTAAGCGTATTGGATACTATACCGTTTGATTTTTGTATATATATACTATTTAGTTTGATATCGACACAAATGTCCTATCCAAAAGAGTAAAAAACAAACAAACAAATGTTCAGTCCATATTAATATCTAATACTTCTGGGATCTATACACGTATCAGTATGAAATGTTTGTGTAATTACTAGTAACTGAGCGAGAAGATACTATATTTTACGAACTAATAAACCTTTGGAGAATTATGTATATGCACGGTACGGCCTACAAGTAGTTATTGTTAACCAATCTGTTTACCTTGCTGTGTGTCATACGGTGGTAATTATTGTTAACCAATCTGTTTACCTTGCTGTGTGTCATATGGTGGTAATTATTGTTAACCAATCTGTTTACCTTGCTGTGTGTCATACGGTGGT
>NW_013668282.1:112836-115818 GCF_000517525.1 Limulus polyphemus
GCTGTGTGTCATACGGTGGAAGGTAAACAGATTGGTTAACAATAATTAAAGGTAAACAGATTGGTTAACAATAATTACTTGTAGGCCGTACCGTGTATAAGTTCAAACCTTTACTACCACCGCATGACACACAGCGCTGTGTGTCATACGGTGGTAGTAAAGGTTTGAACTGGCAGTAAATCTTTTACCACATATGGGGCATTGATGGGGTTTTTCACCCGAGTGAATACGACGATGGGTGTTCAAAGAGCTGGACGTGCTAAATCCTTTGCCACACACATCACAAACATGGGGTTTCTCTCCTGAGGAAGGAAGAAAATTATAATTAAATAAATGAAAATCAGTTTAATTATATATAAAATTATTATCTGATCACTGAGGTTGAAAACTTAACATCAACGTTAATATAATCGCGTACATATCGATCGTTAAAAATATAGGTGTAACTTTAGAGGAAGAATTATCACACTTTGTATATTTATGATCTTTGTCATGTACTGCTGATTTTTGATTTGTTGCCCTCATACAAAAATTGCAGTTTTTGATACAATGTATCATTTATTTGGTGTGTATTTTACTTATCTGTTGATATTTTATTACTATAAACGACAGTTATAGCATCCTGCTTCAACATCAGTTATATTAATTTAGTCTTATACTTGTTAGTGTAAAGTAAATGATAATGATACATTGTACAGATAAATAGTTGGTGAACTCTAACAGGCTTAAGAAGATCGAATAATTATATGTACAAACAAGCAAACTTGTAAAACCCCCAAATCTATCTAAGCTACATTTATTCACTTAAATTTTATTTATGATTTATGATTCCTCAAAAGCTGGTTTATTTAGGGATTTAGGTTTTGTTAGCCTGATGTACGGAAACACGTACCTGTATGTGTACGCAGGTGTCTCCTGAGGAGAGATGGTCGATCAAACGACTTTCCACAATAATCACAAGGAAGGAATGTCCGCTCTCGTGGTTTCTTGACGGGCCTGAGATCGACTAATGGCTGAAAACAATTCAATTTATCTTCAATTCAAGCAGACTTAAACCAGAAATACAATTTAAAGCCAGCCTACTAGATAAACATGAACGATTGTCTCTTGTTGTTGGAACAACTTATGTTAAGTCTAATAATTAAATCGTTACAGTTTAACCGACCGCGTGCGAAAATATACGACATGATCTCTCACGTTATGCGGAGATTACTTTGTTTATTTCAGAGCAAAGCCACAGTGGACTATCTTCCGTATCCACCGTGCGGAAACGAACCCCGGATTTTAGGTTCTAAATCCGTAGACTTACCGCTTTCCCATCGGAGGGACACGTGGAGATTAATATGAAATTAACTACATTATTGCTAATCGCAAAGATACACAATAGACCATCTGTGGTCTGGCCATCGCGGGTATCGAAACCCAATATCTAGCGCTATAAGCCGTCAGTCTTACCGCTGAACCACAGTGGAGCGATTTATTACATGGAAAATGTTTAAATATTATGCAGTGTATACGACACGATTTCTCACGTTATGCGGAGATTACTTTGATTCAGAGCAAATTTTAGGTTCTAAATTCGTAAACTTACCGCTGTCCCATCGGAGACACACGTATATGTAAATTGATTAGTGAAATGAATATTTACAACTTAAGAGAGTGTTAAATATTTGTTGTTATAGAACGCACGGTTTACAGACATTGTGACATGCATTCTCAAATAAAGACAGCGAAATCGTACGACTATAAATTTCAAGCGTTTCATTTGACCATGACATCGATACGTCCCAGTAGTTGTTAGATCATGACATCTATATGAACCAGTCTTTTGTGATTGTTAGACCACAGATATGTGTTTAATTCAGGACATGCTGTACCTTCTGATATGGTAACGGGCAAGGTCGTCTTTAAAGCAGCAGTATCACGTGCTGTAGAGTCATGTGAATCAGTGTAAGGAAAGAAAAGTGACGATTTAAAACTTACCTAGAAATAAGTTACGTCAGCAACAGACAGATTTTCGATAAAGGTTAATTATTAACAATTACTGTTTTTTTTTGGGGGGGGGGTTTAACAAACGTTCTGTTCTTTCCATCAGTTATATTAAGCTGTTTTGTCCATATTTAATATTTTTAGTGTGTGTGTGTGTGTGTGTTTATGTATATGTGGAGGAGGGATGGGGTAGAAGGTAAAATATGAAGTAATGTAGATAATGTGGAAAATTATGTTAATAACCAATGTCTAGTGTTAGTAAACTGTGGAAAATAATGTTAATCAATAGTGTCCAGTGTTAGTACACTGTGAAACGTTCTATTTATCACCAGTGTCCAGTATAGATACATTGTTAAGTCGGCTCGGCATGGCGTGGTGGTTAGGTCGCTCGATTCGCAATCTGCGGGTCGCGAGTTCGAATCCCCGTCACACCAAACATGCTCGCCCTTTCAGCCGTGGGAGCGTTATAATGTAACGATCAATCACACTATTCGTTGGTAAGAGTGTAGCCCAAGAGTTGGCTGTGGGTGGTGATAACTAGCTGCCTTTTGGTGATAAACAGAACGCTTCACAGTGTAACAACACTGGTGATAAACAGAACGTTTCACAGTGTAACAACACTGGTGATAAACAGAACGTTTCACAGTGTAACAACACTGGTGATAAAGAGAACGTTTCACAGTGTTTTAACGCTTGTGATAAACAGAACGTTTCACAGTGTTTGTTTGTAATGGATTTCGCGCAAAGTGTAAGACTAGACGGTGTTGTTACACTGTGAAGCGTTCTGTTTATCACCAGTGTTGTTACACTGTGAAGCGTTCTGTTTATCACCAGTGTTGTTACACCGTGAAACGTTCTGTTTATCACCAGTGTTGTTACACTGTGAAGCGTTCTGTTTATCACCAGTGTTGTTACACTGTGAAACGTTCTGTTTATCACCAGTGTTGTTACATTGTGAAACGTTCTGTTTATCACCAGTGTTGATACACTGTG
>NW_013668282.1:116818-137691 GCF_000517525.1 Limulus polyphemus
CACTGTGAAACGTTCTGTTTATCACCAGTGTTGTTACACTGTGAAACGTTCTGTTTATCACCAGTGTTGTTACACTGTGAAACGTTCCGTTTATCACCAGTGTTGTTACACTGTGAAACGTTCTGTTTATCACCACTGTCCAGTGTTGATACACAGCTTTATAATACCTACAACGATAAACCTCATATTAAAAAAGCAGGCGTTCATTTGAAATAAGGATTCATAAGATGATTTGCTTAAGAATTTGATTATTATTAACAAAATTTATATTCTGTTTTATCTACTTGTTGTGTACGGCTGTAATTATGCAAAATATACGGTCACTACATGGTGTACACCTAGCGTAACTTGTGCTCCTTTTTAAAACATAGATTTTATTTTCCCGCGATAACGATTTGTATAAACTGCTTGTTAGATTTTTGAAATCAACGACTGAGGTTTATGTAGTCTTAAGTGAGGTATGTATATATATATATGTCATCAGAAATACGCAACAAATAATGAAACTTGTATGTATTTTAAACACATATATAAATGATTCTAACAAACGTCCTTAAATCCGTTATAAAATGTGACATTTCTTGTAAAAAGGTTCGTATATTTGAATGTAAAATCAACATGATGTATTTTCAATTTAGTCCTTATACTTGAAAGCATACACTAAAAATCATATAATCCTTCCCTGTCTTATGGATATTTATAAAACATTATGAAAGATGTATTATTCCAGATAATTATAGTTGACATTTCATTAGCTTTAAAAATACAAAGGCTTTTTATCCAGGAAAAATTTGTATTTCTATTATGCAAATCCTTATATATTAGGTATGCGAAATTGGTATTTAAGGTGTTGTATTGCAATACTTAAGCAATGTTTATACAACAAAAACAAAATATCAATTCTACCAGTGATTCCCAACATGTAAGCGTATTGAAAAACATAAAGAAGAAAACATACTCCACGCCTCAAGATTGGGGGAAGTCTTGGTGAATTACAAACGTATTTCCTTAACCAGCACTCAACGTTCACGTATTGTTGACTCACTCTTGAATTACTTCTTTCCTTCTACCCCTTAATTGATATAGACCAATCTCAGTTTGTTTGAACGAATTATATGCGTCAGTGCTCAAAGATTTGACAGGGGGGTGCGCGGCATATAAAGGTTGGGAATTAGTGGGTTTAACAGGTGAAACAGAAGATAGATGTATCATACACTGTTAAAACTTGTTTATTTTTTAATTTCTGGCACTAAATAGTTATTAGATGTAAAGTATACTATTTTACTGCTTATACAGCAAAATAATACCTGACAAGCGAAGTTTTCATTTGTAGAGAGAGGAGTATCCGGGGACGTTTGTAAGCTTGACATAGAACTTTTACTTAAATCGTGAGGTTTGTCGAAATCACCGGAAACTGTCACAGACGGCGAAGACACCAACGACATAGATAAATCCAACGGACTTTCTGCGTAAAGTGAATAAAACAGTATTTATTATTCGTTATGAACAAGTGGATAACACACACACACAAAACTTATAAATATATATAACATCAGAGTTTTATCAACGAGAACATCAATTATTCTAGAAATTACATTATGTTTGTAAACTACGTTTTCTTGCATTCGTCAATGAAATGCTTGCACGCACAGTTTCGCGATTTGTAATTATATCACCGAACATGATCGCCTTTGCAGCAGTGAGGGCGTCTTAATGTGATGGTCAATCACATTTTTCGTTTCTAAAGAGTACCTTAAGAGTTTGGTTACATTTCCCTCTTGTAAATTAGTGACGGCTAGCGAAGATATTCCACGAGTAGGCTTGCGCGAAATTCAATCAAACTACACAGAAATATTTGTTTGTAAATTGAAAAAAACATGTTTATAAGTGTATACCAATAACTAATTTCTTTAGAATGCATTAATTTAAACATCTGAAAATGAAGATGCAGACTTGAATTAGAAATGATGTAATACCTTCATGCAAACATGTTAAAAAAGTAAAGGTTAAAGTTCAAATTTCGCGTAAGATACAAAATCAACACTATGTGTATTTGTTTGTTTGTTTGAAGTTAAGCACAAAGCTACACAATGGGCTGTCTGTGCTCTGCCCACTACGGGCATCGAAACCCGGTTTCTGGCGTTGTAAGTCCGCTGGGGGGGGCATTATGTCTAACGAATTTGTTATTTTTACAAGATATTTACACTTAAAATGATAGACAATTTGACAATAAATATTAAATAAACCTGTTTACACGTGTAAACTTCTCTTTTATTGAGACTTGAATAGGTATAATTAGAAAGATATAAAACGTCTGAGAAAATATGTACCACACGGCCACACATTCAGAAATAAATAAACACGAATTTATTTAGTTTACTGACTGTTCATTGTACTTGTTAAGCTGATATTAATAAAACTAAGAAATATGCACAGTCATGAAGCACCAACCTCACTTTGGTAGTCAACCATATTCCGAACAATAAAACATTTCAATACATAAGTTAACATAATTCCAATAATCTACAACTCTTTTTAAATATACTGTAAGCACAGTCATGAAGCACCAACCTCACATTCATAGTCAACCATATTCCGAATAATAAAACATTTCAATACATAAGTTAAAATAATATCAATAATCTACAACTCATTTTAAATATACTGTAAGCACAGTCATGAAGCCATAGTCAACCATATTCCGAACAATAAAACATTTCAATACATAAGTTAAAATAAAATCAATACTATTCATAATACAATTATTCATAAATATTGCTCTCCAATCTCTTACAAAGAATAGTGCATAACAGTTTTTGTTTGTTGTCAAGTGCAAAACTACATAAAGGGCTATATGTGTCCTGCCCACCACAGGTGTCGAAACCCGATTTTTAGCGTTATAATTCAATAGGCCTAGGGTGGAGCCGTCGGGGGGGGGGGGTGTATCAAACAAGGAACGATGAGATGTTGTTATTACTTTAAAAATAATAAAGCGATTTTATAAGCATAATAAAATGATTTGTTAAAAGGTATACATCGTTTTGGTTATATTGTTCGCCAGGATCTAACAAAGAAACGATAAAGTATTAACGTATTTTAATAGCTATATAATTATTTCTTACAAACAAAATTATACATTTTTTACAGGTCTACTTCACTGCACTGAAGGCTTTATTACATATCCTGAATAGGAACTAAAATATATAATGTATTTTTTTAATGTATCATAGATCTATGTTTATATATATTCATGAAAGAAAATATGCAAATTTCATAAAAGCTGCGGAGTTAGTTTGAGATTAGCTGTTTTGTTATTTCCCCGAAAGGGGGCCGAAGGTCGCCTGGAGGGGTCACCGGTTTTAACCACTCACACTGCTGTACAGTAGTGTGTTATCTGTCTGTCAGTCAGTAGACACTAAAATGACGTCACATAATGGAAGCTTAAGGTTGCAATTTGTACTGTCGTGACGTTAGTAAAACGTGCGCATGCCATGAATCACGAGAAGAATTATGCACTCTGTAGGCTACAACACAGCATGACGTATGAACTTCAAAAGCAAGAAATAAAAATATTCGTTACTCATAATTTTGATTTTATTTACTCTTGAAACAGAACACTTTCGGGGACCTCGCGGAAATACACCTAGTTATTAGATATATAATAAATATTAATAAACTTTTTTCTTTTCCTATAACTTAAGTGAAAAAAACTAAAATATACAAACATCCGAATCTTTCAGCCTGTAGGCTCCATCTCAGTTTGGAGATTTACAACAAGGGCTTGTGTATAGCTATTAGTATTAACTAATAATTTTTATGCAGTATACCTGTATACAAATATATATTAAACCTTTTCAGGAGAAGCTAGATCGTGTAGTCAAGCCTAACTGGTTTTTATTTGATAAAAAGTGATACGAATCCGCCAAAAATATTGAAAATATTTTCTAGAGCAAACACATTTTAAATATATGCTAATGGGACTTCAAATTTTATTATTAGTCTAGCCTAAGGTAACGAGTGGAATGTGGTGTAGCCCAGAGGACCCCTCCGTCATCTAAAGTTATTTACTATTTCTGAAGAAACGAAATTAGAGATCGCCCGATCTCAGTTTTTACCAATCTGAGGGTCGCGGGTTCGAATCCCCCTCCCATTAAACATGCTCGCCCTTTCAGCCGAGGGGGCGTTATAATGTGACGGTCAATCCCACTATTCGTTGGTAAAAGAGTAGCCCAAGAGTTGGCGGTGGGTGGTGATGACTTGCTGCTTTCTCTCTAGTCTTACACTGGTAAATTAGGGACGGCTAGTGCAGATAGCCCTCGGTTAGCTTGGCGCGAAATTCAAATAAACAGTCGTGAATGTGGCAATCATAATTTGGTACCTGAGAAATCTTTTATATAGTCAAAACTTGAGAAATATGTCTCAAGATAATTCCTGAGAAGTCTTTTATAGTTAAGATTTGGGATCCGAGAAGTCCATTATCAAGATTTCGAATCTGAAAAATGTTTCATAGTCATCACTTGGGACCTAATAAATGTTTCATAGTCATCACTTGGGACCTAATAAATGTTTCATAGTCATCACTTGGGACCTAATAAATGTTTCATAGTCATCACTTGGGACCTAATAAATGTTTCATAGTCATCACTTGGGACCTAATAAATGTTTCATAGTCATCACTTGGGACCTAATAAATGTTTCATAGTCATCACTTGGGGCCTAATAAATGTTTCATAGTCATCAGTTGGGACCTAATAAATGTTTCATAATCATCACTTGGGACCAGATAAATGTTTCATAGTCATCACTTGGGACCTAATAAATGTTTCATAGTCATCACTTGGGACCTAATAAATGTTTCATAGTCATTACTTGGGACCAGATAAGTCTTTTTGATAAGTCTTTTTATGTCAAAATTTGTGGCTTGAGTAGTTTTTATTGTCAATATTTCGGATTTGTTATATTTATAGTCATAGTTTGGGACTTGAAAAATCATTTATATTCACGATTTGGAATTTTAGAAGTCTATTCTAGTCAATATTTTAGACCTTAGAAGTCTTTTATCGTCATTAATTGAGACCTAAGATGCCTGCTATAATCAAGATTTGGGACCTAAGACGTCTTTTATTGTCAATATTTGGGACCTGATAAATATGTTATAGTCCTAGCCTGGGATCTGAGAAATATCCTATGGTCAAGTTTCGGGACCTGAAAAGTCTATTATAGTCTATAAGAAGTCACTTATAGTCATGGTTTTGGATTTAGGAAATATTTTATAGTCAAGACTTGGGTTGTGAGAAGTCTCTTGTATCAAAAGTTGGGATTTGATAAGTCTTTTACCCTCATTGTTGGAAATCTATTATAGTCATGATTTGTGATCTGAGAAGTCTTTAATAGTCAAGATTTTGAATCTGAGACTTTTTTAATGGTTAAGAGTTAGGATGTGAGAAATATTTTATAGTCATGTCTTGGGCCTTGATAAATTTTTGTAGTCAAAATTTGGGATCTAAGAAGTCTTTATAGTCAAGAATTCGGATCTAAGAAATATTTGGGATTTGAATAGTCTTTTATAGTCATGATTTGGGACCTGAAAAGTCTGTTATAGTTAAGAATTTGGATCTAAGAAGTCATTTATAGTCATGATTGTGGATTTAAGAAATATTTTATAGTCATGACTTGGAATCCGAAAAGTATTTTTGGGCCGTGATAAATTTTTATAGTCAAAATTTGAGATCTGAGAAGTATTTTATACTTATGAGCTGAGACCTGAAAAGACTGTTATAATCTAGATTTGAGACATGAGAAGTCTTCTATTATCATAATTTGGATCCAAGAAGTCTTATGTAATCATGACTTGTATTAAAATTTTATAAAAGGAATTCTGTAATTATATAAAGCTGTTGTATGTTACTCAAGTTTCTTAAAACAAGCAAAAACAAACAAAAAACTTAAGGATAAGACAGACGAGAAAAGGAAATAACTTATAATCTGAGGACATTATTGAATATGATTTAATGTTCGATAATTTGGTCTCAAACGTTTAAATAAGTGAATATCAAATGTGGTATAATGGGCAAGGTTATAAAGTACACGTTAAAACCCCAAACTGTGTTGGGTAAGGGTATGCAGCACACGTTAAAACCTCAAACTGTGTTGGGTAAGGTTATAAAGTACACGTTAAAACCCCAAACTGTGTTGGGTAAGGTATGCAACTCATGTTAAAACCTCAAACTGTGTTGGGTAAGGGTATGCAGCACACGTTAAAACTCCAGACTGTGTTGGGTAAGGGTATGCAACACACGTTAAAACTCCAGACTGTGTTCGATAAGGGAATGTAACACACGTTAAAACTCCAAACTGTGTTGGGTAAGGGTATGCAGCACACGTTAAAACCCCAAACTGTGTTGGGTAAGGTATGCAGCACACGTTAAAACTCCAGACTGTGTTGGGTAAGGGTATGCAACACACGTTAAAACCTCAAACTGTGTTCGATAAAGGAATGTAACTCACGTTAAAACCTCAAACTGTGTTGGGTAAGGTTATAAAGTACACGTTAAAACCCCAAACTGTGTTGGGTAAGGGTATGCAACTCACGTTAAAACCTCAAACTGTGTAATTCTTTACGTAAAACATTTTTTCTCTCAAGGATTATGTCTTAGGGCTTTAAGAATAGTTTAAAATCATATCAGAATTGCACAAGTGTCCTTTGTGTTGCAGTGAGAGTAGAATAAGGCACGTCAATAGCTGTTACGAATTTTCTTCGTAATATCAACAAAATATATTTTACTTACCTTCAATTGCTTGTCTACAAACGTTACTTTGAAATGGACTAGTTAGAAGGTTTGAGGTAAGCCCAAAGAAATGCGTCCTTTCTCGGTTTTCTTCGTAATGAACAACCAGTTCGGTGTTGGGAGCCACCTGTCGAATACATTCATAAGTTATGTCATCGCGGCTTGCTCGGCCAACCAGGTTGACATCACTTGTCACCGTAGGTGAACATCGAAGAAAGCGGATCCAGTTGCAGTGTCGTACTTTACGGTTTTCCACGACTTGGATCTGATCGTAGCAACCAAATCTGTTTCGCACCTGCAATGTTGTAATAATAATAAAAAAAGTCCTGGAGTTTTTATAAATGTTTCTTCTAAGCTAATTCTTCCCATAAAAAGTACTTACACTAATAAAACGACATGTTGTTCGAAGAGTAAAGTAAAGTAAATATAAATCTTACTCGCTGGTTGTATAATGGTTTTCACGAATTAAAATCGGTACCCGAAATTTCAGGCTTTCACAAATGTTTTGTCTAGGAAAGGGATGGACTAACGACATTATTAAGTCAAAATGTGTTTTCATTTTAAAGGCCACCTGTCTTCAAGTGGCACAGCGGTATGTCTGAGGACTTACAACGCTAGAAACCGGGTATCGATGCTCGTGGTGGGCAGAGCACAGATAGCCCATTGTGTAGCTTTCTGCTTAATTACAAACAAACAATTAAAGGCTGCCTATTTTTAATTGCGGATGTGAACCACAATAATTGATAAATTCAACTTGCTGTAGCTTTCGTTGTTATTGTTGAGATTTAAGCGAACAGGATATATCTTATTTAAGAATAATAATAAAAAAAAGGATCCTAGGATTTATGATTCGAATCCCGTTGCCGCAAGAGCGCACTCTGAACTTTGGGGACATGCGCACCTTATAGGTTTGGTTGCTGTTAAGTACAAAGCTACACAACGGGTTATCTGTGCTTTGCTCACCACGGGTATAGAAACCCGAATCTTGGCGTCATAAGCCCACCGAACCACCGGGGCGCTCGCGCTCTATAAGAGTGACGGTCGAATCCTAAACCGGGCAACATATTCTCGTCAGGGGTCATTGTTGAATGTGCTGAAATACATCATCTACAGGTATGCGTTGATGTAGTAAACCAAACACTTGCTTCTTGACATCTGTATTTCCTGGTGCGTAAATGAAAAGTGGCAACACCATAACGAAGTATGCGTAAGTAAATCACAATTCTGTTAGAGTAAAAAAAAAACAAGAAGAAGAAACGAAGCAGCAACGTACACTGGAAGCCTTGTTTATGGAGCCAGATTACCATGGAAATCGTATAACATGATCTCGACGGTTATCATGCAAAGTTAGGGTGCATCACACATCAATGACAAAATGATGACGGTCAACTGTCTATCAACCTGCCGCAATCTACCACAACAACAACCGGATATTAATATCATAGATACGAAGTAAGAAATTAATTATTTTGAACATCTCCATTCACAATGAAGGATTTGCATGTATCGTAGTGTACGACTTCTGTGATTACGTGACTCCTCTTGAATTATTACGTGACAAGTTCTTATTAATCTATTGCACTCACTTCTCACGAGGAGCTAAGCTCAAAATTAAAACTCACGTAGGGTCTTATACTTTATCGCAGGGTTGCTAAGCTTCTTGCGTCACGTGCTCGTATTTTGCATTTATATGCGAGTTCTAACTTTGTCGTTATGAATTTCAGTATACTCATTAAGACGGAATGTATTAGTGACGTATGAAGAAAAAAAAATCAGACGTATCATGCCGTGTGTACGTTGAACGTGTTGTCAATGTTTAAATGTTATAATTTTTTGTTCACCTCTTTTGCAGAAGTATTACTGATGTTCTTGTTTATTTCGATTGAAGATGATGTTTTTAGTAGGACTAGTCTGTGCTGAAATGGCTATGAACATTGTATGTTGCCCATAGAAAGTGGCCTGTTTCCTCTACTTCGAGAATGAATTCTGATGCCAAAATTCGGTAGAACTTACAATCGCTTTTTTTTACAGTACCTAACTTCTAAAAACTTACTTATTAAAACTATTGAATGTTTTCAAATTCGAAATCAATTCTCCTAATAATAAAGACTTGCAGGTAAATATTTGATCGGTACATTATTAAATTATTTAGGCTAATGCATTCCATCCACTTTGTGAATATCTTTATTGACATCAAGTTAGAGTAGAACAAAATAACCTCCGATTTTAAAGTATTCGATTAGACGTTACTTGAAAATGTTTTCAGTCTAAAAATAAACGGTTAAAAATTATTACGTAATACGATGTACATTTAATGACAACAATAATGTGTGAGATATGCTGGGCAATAATACACGAGTTATACTTGTGAATAATGTGTGAGTTATGCTCGACAATAATACACGAGTCATACTTGTGAATAATGTGTGAGTTATGTTCGGCAATAATACACGAGTCATACTTGTGAATAATGTGTGAGTTATGCTCGGCAATAATACACGAGTCATACTTGTGAATAATGTGTGAGTTATGCTCGGCAATAATACACGAGTCATACTTGTGAATAATGTGTGAGTTATGCCCGGCAATAATACACGAGTCATACTTGTGAATAATGTGTGAGTTATGTTCGACAATAATACACGAGTTATACTTGTGAATAATGTGTGAGTTATGTTCGGCAATAATACACGAGCCATACTTGTGAATAATGTGTGAGTTATGCTCGGCAATAATACACGAGTCATACTTGTGAATAATGTGTGAGTTCTGTTGGGCAATAATACACGAGTCACACTTGTGAATAATGTGTGAATTATGCTGGGCAATAATGCGTATGATAAACAATACGATATGCACGTGCAATTTCTACGTAATAGTTAATCTTTAATGTTTTCTTTTATTTCTTTTTAATTACTAACTTAAAACAAGGTCCTACGTGTATCAGTGTTGCAGATCTTTTTCTGTACTCATTTACAAGTTAAAGATACCTCCTCACTCACACAACTTAGTCTGTTTTTCTTTACCCTAACCACGTGTTAGGATCTCTATTACACCCTAAAAACGGTACGTCATGCCTACTTTAATCTAGGCTACCTTATACAGCTAGTAAATCACGAGAATTGCGGAGTTAAATTTAAGAGCGGCATTGCACGCAGTTCCTCCTATGTCCGGTGTACATTCGTCAACAAGTCTACCAACGGTGCATCTCGGTATCTCATCATGACACACTCAAATTATAATTATGCAGGTCATTTACCGCAAGACTTGTTCTACATTACGCTGCTGAAGTTCTGGAATGTTTTGGCGCAATTATACCCAACCGTTTTGGGAAATGTTTTTTGCACGCAACATGCTTCTCTGTTGTGAAAAAATATGTAGATTCTTACGCATATACAATGTGCTTAAATTAATTACATAAATTTGTACGCCAACTTTTAGAATTAGCGCTTAATTAATGTCCTTAAAAGGAATTTATTTATTTGTTTGTAGTTAAGCACAAAGCTACACAATGGGCTATCTTTGCGCTGACCACCACGAGTATCGAAACCCGGTTTCTAGCGTTATAGGTCCGCAGACATACAGCTGTGCCATTGGGGGGCAACTTAAAAGGAACGACAAGAGTTCCACTTTGAAAACATTTAACTACCTATTCAATCATAAGATTATTTCACCTTTAACCATCTTGTGAAGTATAAGAGAAAGCATTAAATGCAAATCAGCATAAAACTTCACAATTTAGAAATCTTTTACTGTTTATTTTATCTAAACAATTACGTGCGTAAAGAACTGGCGCCAGGTTATGAAGAATATGTATGAATTGGACAACCCATGATTAGCTGTTATAAAGGGATAAAAAAGGTGGGTCATCGCCAAATAATGAAGAATATATATATTAATTATGATTATTATTATCAAGGAAAACAATAGATGGGTCATCACCAAATAATGAAGAATATGTATATATTAATTATGATTATTATTATCAAGGAAAAACAATAGATGGGTCATCACCAAATAATGAAGAATATATAGATATTAATTATGATTATTATTATCAAGGAAAACAATAGATGGGTCATCACCAAATAATGAAGAATATGTATGAATCAGATAAGTTATGATTAGTTATTATCAAGGAAAAACAATAGATGGGTCATCACCAAATAATGAAGAATATGTATGAATCAGATAAGTTATGATTAGTTATTATCAAGGAAAAACAATAGATGGGTCATCACCAAATAATGAAGAATATGTATGAATCACATAAGTTATGATTAGTTATTATCAAGGAAAAACAATAGATGGGTCATCACCAAATAATGAAGAATATGTATGAATCAGATAAGTTATGATTAGTTATTATAAAGGGGAAAAAAGAATGGGTCAGCCAAATGATAAATAATATCTATGAACTTGAGAATGATTAGGTGGGTCAGTTATGATTGGTTATTATCCAAGAAAAAATAGATGGGTCAACCAAGTAATGAATTATAGAACGCTTAGTTATTATCAAAGAATAAAAAAAGGTGGGCCTGCACCAAATAATGAAGAATTTGTATTGAATTTAATAATTTATGACTGGTTATTATGGGGAGGGATTGGTCAGTACCAAATAAATGAACAGTTATAAATTGGATAACTTGTGTTTTTTTTTATCAATTCTGTTTTCTAATTTATTCATTTATTTTATTGTAATTAACAAAAGTAGTAAAACTTGTAAACGTGTTGCAGAAATGCTGAATAACTCCCAAAACACGCTTATTCAAACTGAATATTTTAAGAAAAGGAGAAAATTAGAGTATATAGTTAACATGTGTTAAGAAAATTAGCGTGCAGGGTTAATATGTATTAAGAAAAGTGACATATAGAGTAAACGTTCAGTTTTAAGCTATCACTTGATACTTTTTTCACCCAGAATAATGTATACTTACATCATTGTCATGAAGAACACTGTATACTTCTAGTCTATCAAGTCGTATTGTGCCTTGGAATGGAGAAAACGTGGTTCCTTGTGGTATCAGTTGGTTACTCCACACTTTGACACCCATTTCATACAAGCTGTTAGAATTCTTTTCCGTATTCATGGTGCTCAAAACTAGGCTAAACTCTGGTGGGATAAGAACACAGGTCTCCATTGTGGAACAGTCGCCAAAACCATGCAATAAAAGTCTCAAAGTAAAATGTAAATACTTGTTTAAAGTACAAGAAATGTCTATAAATTAAATGTCCCTAGACAGATAAAAATTTCCATTTCCTTAGCCATTCAACTAAATCTATAGTATATCTTCCACGTAACTTAAGAGCACGTGCCTAAAAAGGACCCTAGTACTTCTGTTCGTGGACACATTTGACCTGTTCTTCCAGTAGTGCAAGTTTTGAGGGTGACCATCCCGGCTCCTCCTTGCCTGGGACTGGTGCTCTGCCGCCAAATGATTGGCACGCTGAGCCCACCCCGCCCTCTTAGCTCTAGCCTTCGGGGGCATGAGGTGCTCCAGATGATCGCCCAAAGCCAAGGCGGGACACTTCGGGAAAATGGGACGAGTCGTCTCATGCATATATATAAAATAAAACTCCATAGCCGAGGAGGACATTTCTGGCTATTAAGGTCCGAGAGACCAAAGTATGAGGAAAGGGCAGCTGTTTCTTTTCGGTTCAGTGCGCGTGCCATTGGAGGCTCGAGCCCTCTGCGTGAATAATTTTTCTCGCGCCTGACTCGAGTTAAACAGTGGCAGTAGCAATAGCTCTCCGCCTTTGTGACCTCACGTGGAACACGTCGGCAGGTGAATTCACGTGCGTTGACGTCGGTTCAAGAGGAAAAATTATCTCTGTTTTCTAGCTGTATATCATACAGTTGTCAGTACTCGAAGATTACACCGACTATCGTAAATGATTTTTTCACGATTGTTCTAACCCATGATATGGACGACACAAGTTATAATGACTCAATTCCGATGAAATAGAGAATAATATACGTTACTGAAGTTATTCAGTATTAGCAAATAAAATCAAGTCTAAGTTAGTTACTATAGTAAAGAATGAAATATTTTCCATTAAAAAAGAATACCGGTTATGGTGATTTACAGCAAAAATCAGAATACAGTCTGGCAATTGGTGCCTCTAAAAATAATAACCAGTGATTTCTGTACGAGATTAAAAGATTGTAAGTTAAACACGTATACAAGTAGATTCAGGGAGAAACTTTTATTTTATTGAGTCCAATTATTAGTATAAGTTATGAGCACTAGTACAACATTATTGATAGTACAATATTAGAAATATGGATATGCCATACATTGTTTTGTTCTTGAAAAAGGTTACCAGTTCAAAGTTTAATTACCTAAATCGTATTAAAATGTATAACATGAACAAATATGGTTCAATGACATTGTACAGTGAAAGGTATAAAACGAAGGTCCCAAATAGTATGAAAGCCGTAGGGCAAGTATATTTCTGTATTATTTTCTTTTTAGTTCATTAGCATTTACAAACTGGAGTAATCACAGATAAACTTACAAAATACATTTGCCCCAAATATAGCTTTTCTACTTATAATACGATATGCATAAATGTTAACCCTTATATAAAAACAGTTTTGGTGGATTACATTTGTCCTGGTTATATAAGTTTCATATTTCTCATATCAAACACCTTTTGCGTAGGCCGATTTGCACAGCTCAGGAACCCTGTCATTTTTTATCTTCTTTTATAACCAACGAGGACCAAACATGGTCTAGAAGCTAGTATGCTCGGATTGTGAATCAGAGGATTGATGGTTCGCGTCCCATTCCCGCTAAAACGGGATGTGGGTGCTATAAGAGTGACAGTTAAATTCCACTAATTAATAAGAGGTTGCGCTAGGATTAGCGGTTGTTGCTCTTGGCTAGGTAGGTACCTTCTCTCTAGTCTATTGGCTAAAAACATTGGAAGCAGTCATGCGCAAATAACCTTTTGAAACTTTAAATGAAAATCCTAAAACTTTTTATGGCTTGGCATGACCACGTGGTTAGGGCGCTTGACTCGCAATCTGAGGGTCGCGAGTTCGAATCCCAGTCCCATCAAACAGGCTCGCCCTTTCAGCCGTGGGAGTGTTATAACGTGACGGTCAATCCCACTATTTGTTGGTAAAAAAGTAGCTCAAGAGTTGGCGGTGGGTGGTGATGACTAGCTGCCTTCCCTCTAATCTTTCAATGCTAAATTAGGGACGGCTAGCGCAGATAGCCCTCGTATAGCTTTGCGCGAAATTCAAACCAATCCTAAAATGTTGAAATATAAAGTGATAACCATATTAGTATTTGGTTGTGCTTGTTACAAGACTCGGTGTAAAGAACTGATAAGGAAAGGGGTGAAATCATTAGTTTTTCATGTAAAATACTTAGTGAATCTCTGCAGTTTTTTTTGTATTAGTCATGTATATTATCAGTAATCTACAAACAATTTTGTGCATAAATTGTTTAGAAAAAAAGGCGTTAAAAATCCAGCAGGGTCCATAAAACTGGCGTCGGTAATTCCTCGGCTTAAAGCATCTGCTTAGAAAGGAAAGACACGGGTCCAAATCAAATCCGGCTTCAGTTTTCACTTTGTTAATTACAGACTATATATATATACATTTAACATGAAACATAGCTTAACTTTTATGTTTTTCGGTGTTTAAAAAAACCCACAAAAAACATCTAACAAATTCTGAGCATATTTTGTTCTTTGTGTTTACCTATTTAGGTTTCTTAGTGTTTAGCGCTAATTAATTTCTCACGTATAAATTATTATATATTAAAAAATAATTTTAAAATCATTGTTTTAATGTAATTAGAGGTATTATAATCGTGACACAAGGTTTACAAATAATAATAATTTTTATGAAGACACGCGAAAAGAGTGAAAATGAATAGTCGTTTATCTCAATAAATAGTCACTCGGTTTACACCAAAAATAATTAAGTTTTCAAGAAGCAAGAAATAAAAGGATGTTTTCATGTATAGTTTATACTAAATATTATATTTAATGTATAGTAAAAGATAAAAACTATTGTTACTCCATCTAGTCAAGTATGTAGATTTATACCAAATGTGATATTTAATGTATAGCATTAAATATAATATTTGGTATAAACTATACATACTTGGCTAGATGGAGTAACAATAGTTTTTATCTTTTATATAGTAAAAGATAAAAACTATTGTTACTCCATCTAGCCAAGTATGTATAGTTATACCAAATGTGATATTTAATGTATAGTAAAAGATAAAAACTATTGTTACTCCATCTAGCCAAGTATGTAGATTTATACCAAATGTGATATTTAATGTATAGTAAAAGATAAAAACTATTGTTACTCCATCTAGCCAAGTATGTATATTTATACCAAATGTGATATTTAATGTATAGTAAAAGATAAAAACTATTGTTACTCCATCTAGTCAAGTATGTATAGTTTATACCAAATGTGATATTTAATCTATAGCAAAAACAAAATCTATTGTTTTTCCATTAAGCCTTTGTGTAATTGATATACAATTTTATACTTAATCTATAGCAAAAACAAAATCTATTGTTTTTCCATTAAGCCTTTGTATAATTGATATACAATTTTATACTTAATCTAAAGTAAAAGAAATAACTATCATTACACTATCTACCCACAAATTGTATATAGATGAATGTGTGTTACTTTACGATGTAAGTATTTTTATTTCAGTCTTTAAATCAATACTACTCGTCAAGTTTGCCCGATGAACGAATTGCTAACAAAACATTGAAGTGGTTATAGCAATAAGACGTGGAGCCTGTAACAAATTAACTAGAAGAGAATGAAGGAAAGTGAGATCAAAGAAACCTATACGCCAGGTGAGTGTGGATAATGATTCAGGATGGAATCAGGGCTAGCTTTAATAAGTCGTTAGGTAGTAACATACACTTACCATTCAGGCAATTGGCCGAAAGTAGCCCTCGAGGCTTAAAACTGATTAAACTAGACGTGTCGTATGGACAGCTGTTTACTTTCGGCTATTTAGCTTTCAGCAACTTTTACTTAAAGAGGGGAATGATATTGTATGTTTTCTACGGCTTTGATAAATATGATTGTTACCAAATTGGATAATATTCAGAACATTTTAATTGGTCGAGTCTGCTGCATTTCTCTTTTGTTCTTTGGCTTTTTTACAATAATAAATACTGTCAGCTGTCAAGACAATTATCTGTACGTATGTGCTTTATATACATGAAATTAGAAAAATATAACTGAAACGAGGAGTTAATCGTTGGTGATCAAGGTGTTGTTTCAAAAAATGATCTTGAATGTCGTGTTTATGCTCAACCTTACGATAAAGTTTTAGATTCCAAATATAAAGTTATTGTAGTCAGATAAGTCGGTTTGGGGGTTCTAGACGAAATCTACTTACCAACAACCTCAGCTTGGAATACAATTTGTTGGGTGAAAGGTTTGCGTGTATCTCAACACGAAACTTGGTGATCGATCTCTTGACTTGTTAACTAACATTAGTTACAGAGCCACTATCTATGGACGCCATCTGACGATATGACCAATCCTAATTAACGTTTTTTTTGCCTTTTAAATCGTAACAAAAAATATAGAACAAGAAGAAGACAAACTAGAAAGAATATAGTTTAGTGAGAAAATAACAGTTTATCCATTTGAGAAGGAGCTTTTTATTTCACTTTATATTCAAGTTTTTTAATGAGATTTCCCAATTATATTTTTTTGTACTGTTATAAAAAACACAATAAAATAAATTCACTTACGAGGTTAAAAAGTGTATTTGCATTGGAAGTATTACAAGATTATCTAGCTGTATAACCAGCCATAATTCTCGTTCGCTATCGCCATTAAAAACTTGTTTTGTTTTCAGATCCAATGAAACAGATAACATTTTTTTTACCTCGGTAAAAATGTGCTGACTGATAACATTTTAGGCAGCTTTGTTCTTTATATATTTTTCATTATAACTGGAAATAGTGTGATAGCTCTGTGAAAAAAAGTTACAAATGTAGGATTATAAATCATTTTGTAATAGGTTGTAAATGTCATTACTAAACTTTGGCTAGGTTTCGAGAACAAAAATCATTTGGAGTTTTAGAATTTTTTCGTTCTAGATAAATAAAATAGAGAATTAAGGTTTATTTATTATCACAGGTCTTGAAGTTCAGATAGAAATATTTAAGATTGGAAAAAGCAAAGCACTAAAGGCATGTTCTGTTAGCTGAACTGACCTTTTAAGGGAAAGTACGAGGTTAAAGCGGTAGTCTGACAGTCATATATCATAAAAAACAGTTGTAATATTACTATTGCTCGGTGCGAGAATAGGCTGAATTGTCTTGTGTCACCTTGTTTGACATATTCAAAATGATGGTACTTTATTAGAAGACGTAACAGAAGTAGGATGTAGACATTGAGTAACAGTGGGATCTAGAAGTATACTACATTGAACCTGACGCAGAACGTGCACAGTAAGAACCCTTAATTATTCACCGCATGGTTTCTGTCGGTTTCACGAGTAACGAAGATTCTAGCTGCTCCCGTATATTCAAATTTGTGAAATACATCACATCTTATACGTGACTATACACTCATGGTGATACAACACTATGGAAATGTATTCGGGTTCGAATAACTTAATTCCCGTGTTTGCTATTGATTAAAACATTATCTTAAATAATTTACCAAATACATCTTCTTAAATAATTTATCAAATACATCTTCTTTCGTAATTTACCAAATACATCTTCTTTTGTAATTTACCAAATACATCTTCTTTTGTAATTTACCAAATACATCTTCTTTCGTAATTTACCAAATACATCTTCTTTGGTAATTTACTAAATACATCTTCTTTTGTAATTTACCAAATACATCTTCATTTGTAATTTACCAAATACATCTTCTTTTGTAATTTACCAAATACATCTTCTTTGGTAATTTACTAAATACATCTTCTTTTGTAATTTACCAAATACATCTTCATTTGTAATTTACCAAATACACCTTCTTTTGCAATTTACCAAATACATCTTCTTTTGTAATTTACCAAATACATCTTATTTTTGTAATTTCCCAAATACATCTTCTTTTGTGCATTTTTTTGTGCTTATTACAAAGCTACTAAGGCTATTTGCCGTCGTCCCGAATTTTGAACTACTGATCATATAGATGGAACGAAGCCACCATCCATGCTAAGGGATCGACTGTCACTCTTATAACGTATTCTAAAATTAAAGTAAGGGAGAAATTTTGTGATATCGCACGGATTAGAACCCGGTTCGCCAGATTCGACCCACGGAGCTCTATTACAAGGACATCTTATATCCATTATGAGGCGTCATTTGGAATATTGTGTACAGTTCTGGCCTTCTTATCAGACGTCACTTCGAATATTGTATACAATTCTGGTTTCCTTATCAGGCGTCACTTGGAATATTGTGTACAGTTCTGGTCTCCTTATCAGACGTCACTTGGAATATTGTATACAGTTCTGGTTTCCTTCTCTAAGAAAGGATATTGACTTACTTATTGGAAGGGATATTTTATAAAGATGGGATAAGATCTTTCAACATTTTCTCTCTTAGAAAAAGAAAGGTCAGTGAAGGTCTTATTGAAGTTTATATGATTGTCCGGAGGATCGATAGGACTGATTTCTTTGTGTTGTATTCTGAAGATAATATGATGAATTGCCCTCGGGAGTAGTGGCGGCCAGCATTTTAAAGGCGTTCAATAGAGGATTCGATGGTTTCCTGAAAACTAAAGGATGAGTTTACATTTTTAGTTTTCCCAAGGGTGGATGTGCAAGGACAGCCTTGAAGGACCAAATGATGCCTTGTTATCCGTATGTTATCTTAACCCAAATGTTTGTTGGCGTGATGATAGTCTCGTCTCATTCTCCATTTTAGAGCTACGCTATGCAGGGGCGTAGGCAAAAATGTACAAAGGGGTGGGTGGAGTTTAAGTCCCGTTATTGTAAAATCCTTTTCCCAAATAAAAGTTTTATTTAGATACCTTAATTGCAACATATATGTATACGGATGTTAATTTAGGGGTGCAATAGCTAAACAACACATCAAAGATCACGGTCAGGTGAACAAGGTCTAGCTGATGGTCCTCTACTTATGAGAACGTTAAGATAATACATGCTAAACAACACATCAAATATCATGGTCAGGTGAACAAGGTCTAGTTGATGGCCCTCTACTTATGAGAACGTTAAGATAATACATGCTAAACAATACATCAAATATCATGATCAGGTGAACAAGGTCTAGCTGATGGTCCTCTACTTATGAGAACGTTAAGATAATACATGCTAAACAACACATCAAATATCATGGTCAGGTGAACAAGGTCTAGTTGATGGCCCTCTACTTATGAGAACGTTAAGATAATACATGCTACACAACACATCAAAGCTCATGGTCAGGTGAACAAGGTCTAGTTGATGGCCCTATAGTTATGAGAACATTAAGATAATACATGCTACACAACACATCAAAGCTCATGGTCAGGTGAACAAGGTCTAGTTGATGGCCCTCTACTTATGAGAACGTTAAGATAATACACGCTGACCAACACAACAAAGAGAGTTGTCAGTCGAACAAGGACAGACTGACTTAATTTCGTTTCACATTGAGTTTTGTGTTCTGAGTATCATTGTAACAGTTGTATTTCCGACCAAACAGTGGATAAGAACAGTTCGATGTAAAATGTTCGTCAGACACTAAATAAACAAACAATTTAACTAAATACAGTTCGGAAGAAACCGTTACAATATAATAAATTAAAACTGACACCGAAACGTATAACAGACCCATAGTCTGTCGCACGACATTCCAAATAATGGATAAAACTAAGAGACAGCTTTAATTTTAGATTTAAAGTTAATATAATAGTTTTGAAAAACAAAAGTTTAGAATTCAAAGACGAAAGATCCAGGCTATATATCCTTCAGACGAAAGATCTAGGCTATATATCCTTCAGACGAAAGATCTAGGCTATATATCCTTCAGACGAAAGATCCAGGCTATATATCCTTCAGACGAAAGATTTAGGCTATATATATACTTCAGAAATTCGCTTCCAGTGGCTCAGTGGTAAGTCTGAAGGCTTATAACGCTAAAATTTGGGTTTCAATACCCGTGGTGAGCATAGCACAGATAGTACATTGTAGCTCTGTGCTTAGAAACAAAGAAAGAAATAAAGCATTCATAAATTCAGAAACACAAGTCCACGAAACGAGCCCATGGCGTTTCGCAATTATAGATCAAACGTTTTATGCTCAAGGTTAATGAAATTAAGATTTCTTTAGAAAGTTTGTCCTGGATATACTTTTTAATTAACTTTGAATATGTGATCCGAACTTAATTGGGGCTAAGTTTTACCGTTAAATATTACAAAGCAAATAGATATAAGGTTTCTGTATGCTTCTTTTCATCGTTAGATGGCTCTATCCTAACCCAAGAAGATTAGCACGCCCTCTGGTGGATCAGCGGTAAGTCTCAGGACTTATGATGCCAAAAATCTCGCGATGGGAAGAACACAATTAGCCTGTTGTGTAGTTTTATGCTAAAGAATGGAAAAACACACAGAAACGTGATACTATACGTTATCAAGATACGCATATTAATTCTACAGGTATTAAGGACTATATATCTGCCTTATTTGATATCACACACACACACAGTTGACATACCTTATGGTTTACTGGGATCAACCTAACTCATACCTTATGGTTCACTGTGATCAACCTAACTCATACCTTACGTTTCACTGGGATCAACCTAACTTATACCTTATGGTTCACTGAGATCAACCTAACTCATACTTTATGGTTCACTGGGATCAACCTAACTCATACCTTATGGTTCACTGGGATCAACCTAACTTATACTTTATGGTTCACTGGGATCAACCTAACTCATACCTTATGGTTCACTGGGATCAACCTAACTTATACTTTATGGTTTACTGGGATCAACCTAACTCATACCTTATGGTTTACTGGGATCAACCAAACTCATACTTTATGGTTCACTGGGATCAACCTAACTCATACCTTACGTTCACTGGGATCAACCTAA
>NW_013668282.1:138599-140464 GCF_000517525.1 Limulus polyphemus
AACCTAACTCATACCTTATGGTTCACTAGGATCAACCTAACTCATACCTTATGGTTCACTAGGATCAACCTAACTCATACCTTATGGTTCACTGGGATCAACCAAACTCATACCTTATGGTTCACTGGGATCAACCTAACTCATACTTTATGGTTCACTGGGATCAACCTAACCCATACCTTATGGTTCACTAGGATCAACCTAACTCAGACCTTATGGTTTACTAGGATCAACCTAACTCATGCTTTTGTTTTTTCAACTGATCGTTTAGGTTTTTCAGTTATTCACACAAATTATATGATAAAGATCAGATAATATTTTATTCAAAGAGGCAAATGTCGAAGAGTGGTGTTCAAAATAAAATGGATCACTGTAACTCGATTCGAGATCCCATATTCTGATTTAACGTGATACTAATATTGTAATTCTTTCTTAGAATCAAACAAACTAACCGAAACATAATCTATTCGCAATGAATATCAATATTAATTTTAGGTCTCAACTTTCAATAGTATGAAAATGAAAAAAAAAATAAACTTTGGGAGTTACAGAAAAGTTCAATCCGAACACAGTCCACAAATACACTAGTGATTTCTATTATAGAGTTGCAGACATTGGTTACTCGAGAGAAGTCGTGCAGTCTGGCAGTTTTTATGTATTGATATGAATCAAAATTCAAAATTATACGTATGGGGTTATTGAGTCATTTTAAATCACCACACAGGCGTGTGAATAATGTTATGTCATTTTTCGATATCATACAACGAACCGATTGTTTAAAGACTAAATATATATATGTTAAACATTTATTTTCTTCCTCACCAAAAGTAGAATTTAAAAGAGAATCTGTGACGTAGAGACCTAATGCATTCTTTGATTGGCCGTACCCTCTGCTGTGGAGTGTAGTTTCGCCTATTCAAGGTTCACCAGTACATTAATTTAGGTTAGTGTATGGTGAATTAAAAACGACTAAAAAAAACAACAAAAAACCCTGGGTATTATATACACATCATCATTATATGAGGCCTAACTGTATTTCTTTGGTTTCCTGATCCAAGCTGCGCTGATGAGCCTTGAATAGGCGAAATTACAGACCACAAAAAAAGGGTACGGCCTCTCAGTGGAAATGAAAGTCAATCTGAAACATACATATATATATATATAATACAAACCCAAAATGTTGTTGGTCTTTTAACGCAAAGCTACACAATGGGCTATCTGCGCTCTGTTCGCCACCGGGAATCGAACCCCGGGTTTTAGCGTTGTAAATCCGTAAACTTGTAGATGGCACATCGGATTGACAACTCTAAAACAAGTTATGGAAGAAAAAGAAACCTGTCTTAACTTTCTGAAATTCAGATTGTTAAACCTAACGCACAAATTCACCAACATTAAAAATCTGTTAAAATAAGAGGCTGTTACAGCAGGTGCTACAGCTAAATTTTATGTTCTTAAAAACAACCAATAAGTATTTTGTAGCATGTAGCATTTCTTTGTTAATGCTGAAAGCGTTGTATGGTACGTATAATCGTACTGGACTGACACAATGTTTAATCAGATCAGAGACTCGGCTATTACTCATACAACGCTGTCGTTAGTTAGCAAAGAAAGTGGCTTATTGTTTACAGATTAAACAAAAAAAGTGGCTTATTGTTTACAGATTAAACAAAGAAAGTGGTTTATTTTTTATAGATTAAACGATAAAAAAGTGATTATCTAACTATATATGATGTTATAAAGAAACATAAAGTTTAACTATTCGATCGGAACTCGATGCGATGCCAGCGTTAGATGTTTTCAAGTTAACATCACCGTTAAAAAATAAATATGAAGCTATCTTGCAGTATAGGCGGTGGGGGGGGGGG
>NW_013668282.1:140485-150534 GCF_000517525.1 Limulus polyphemus
TTTCAACGACCCGAAAACTGTGAGATATTACTTACACGTGGGGAGTATTGTTATTGAATAACTAGCGACATTATAAAAACTTAGGATCTCCAAATGGAAATTTAATTATAAGTTTGGGTCTTATAGGAATTCCTATACTTGCTACCAGCCCCCTAGCGGCTCAGCAGAAAGGTAAAAATCGGGGATCGGTATTCGTGTTGGGAAAAGCACAGATAGTTCATTGTTTCTCCGAAAGGGGTTGAAGGCCGCCTGAAGGGGTCACGTGTTTTAACCGCTCGCACAACTAAACAGTAGTGTGTTGTCTGTCAGTCATTCAGAAGACACTAAAATGACGTCACATAAGGGATGCTTAACTTTGCAATTTGTACTGTCGTGACAGTCAGTAAAACATGGGCATGCCATGAATCACGAGAATAATTACGCACTAAGTAGGCTACAACACAGCACGACATATGAACTTCAAAAGCAAGAAATAAACATATTTATTACTCTTAATTTTAGTTTTATTTATTCTTTAAACAGAACAATTTTTGTGGACCCTATGCAACTACCTCCAGTATAGCATTGTACTTAACAACAACCAACCAACTACACGCTCCTGCAACACAAAGTTAAGAGAACGATTGCTTGCTTCCCTGTCTCCCTTGTGCCACTAAGTATCAAATGTTCGAAGACAGAAATATTAAGTAGTTGTTTTAATAATATGTGTACTTTAATAACAAAACAACAGGTTATCTTAGGCATCGTGTATCTCGTTTATTATCAGTTGTCCAACTTTAAAGAAACCTGCCTTAAAAATGCAACTTCGATAGGAATTTCGTAGACAGCTCTACATTTAAATCACTGTTTTTTGTTTACTTGAAAAGTTCTTAAAACTGATAAAATACTTTTACATCTTTGAATAATTACGAACGAACATACGTTGGTAAAGAAAGTCTGGATATTCTTTTAGTTTATCATAAGATACGTATATAATTAACAATTTTTGATTAGAAAGGAAAGAACAGAAACATATTTTTACGCTAAGTATTACACTGAATTTAAACACCAAGAAAAACAGATTTCATTAAACTCTTATAAAAGATTAAACATTTGATTCAATGTGAAATAGTGATAGACGATAATTGATAATGTTATACTGACATCATTAACTAGTGATAGACGATAATTGATAATGTTATACTGACATCATTAAGTAGTGATATACTTTTATTAAGAATGTTATACTGACATTATTAAGTAGTGATATACTTTAATTGATAATGTTATACTGACATCATTAAGTAGTGATACACTTTTATTAAGAATGTTATACTGACATCATTAAGTAGTGATATACTTTTACTGATAATGTTATACTGACATCATTAAGTAGTGATACACTTTTATTAAGAATGTTATACTGACATCATTAAGTAGTGATACACTTTTATTAAGAATGTTATACTGACATCATTAAGTAGTGATACACTTGTATTAAGAATGTTATACTGACATTACTAAGTAGTTATAGACGTTGGTTGATGTTGTTATACCGATATTATTAAGTAATTATAGACAGTGATAGATATTTTTATACTGACATTATTAAGATGTTTAAGGCATTGATTGATGTTATACTAACATGAAATTTTCTAATCAGTTAATTGTAAGTTTTTAAGTCTGCATTATTATATAATACCTTGATATATTTGCGAAAAAATCAACATATGCTGGTAAATAAATTGAAATTGTCATTTAGTTGTTTACTCATTGCAAGAAGTCCTCCAGTGGCTGATCGGGAAGTCTGAAAGCTCTTAACGCTAGAAATCGCGTTTCGACACTAGAGATGCAAAGAGCACAGGTATCCATCCCATTGTGTAGTGTAGTTCTGCGGTTATCAACAAAAATCATTGCAACAACGCTCTACGACTTACCTGCCATCTTTTGAAAAATAAATGCATTAAAACTACACGATTAACTAATTTAAAAAAAAAAAACACATAATATTTGATGGTTGTGCCATCTATGAATAGCTTATGTAACTGTAGTAGGCAATTGTCAATAAACCATAATAAGAATAAGTATCCACAAATTAATATAAAGTGAAATGTTAAATAAGAAATAAACAATAAGTGAAATTTGATATTAACCAGCTTAGCTTAAAAAAATCCATTTATTATATAATTTAATCTTGAAATATAAATTAATTCATTAAATTATATTAGGTAATATATATGTATATTAGATATATGAGCATTTAAATAATTTCCATTTGATAAAATATTTGTTGGTTTTCTAATATAACTTTAGTAACGTAGAAGTTGATATAAAAGTATTTACCTTAAGTAAAATGTACAATAAAATACAACATAAAAGTACAACTGTTAATGTGTGACGTTCGTTATAAATGGTTTTCCAAAGTATAGTGTGATGGACCTTAATGAAGAAAATACAAAGATTCTATTAAAACGATTTTTGAGCCTCACCACGTCGTTACAGTTCATGACGCTACCTGCGTCTGTTGTTCTCTATTTGAGACTGTGCATCTTGGCAACAACCATGCAGCATAGTTTCTTTTGCGAAAGGCTCAGCCGTTAGGCTGTCATGTTCAAAGCACACATATCCTCCGTGCAGACTTTGCAGAATCCATCTGGTGTACAAGAACAACCCTTTCAAAGTTCCCACTTCAACAATCCGATTGCAGAGAAAATTTACAAGTACTGCATCTGGATACTTGAACGATATGTTCTCGTATAGAATAACATGAATACCTGTTTCATCCTCCAGCTGCTTGAAGTATGCGACAGATGAACTGATATGCTGTGGAAGAAACTTGTGTATATATATGATTTGTTTTACTTTTACAGACAAACAGATCCTTTTTGATTATTTTGCCTGGGACATGTGGACGATTTTTACCACTAACCTTTGTGTTCGTTGGTTCTCAGCTGTTATAAGACTCGGCACCTTGCTTACTATAGCTGGGGTATGACTTGTTGCAGGTCTCATTCTGGATGGTCCTGGCGCTCTAAGTTTATCCATATTCAAGTTCATAAAATATTATCCCAAAAAAAATGAATTTTGAAATATTGGTAATATTCTGGTTAAAAAATTGCAGCCGTGAACTAGAAAAACAAAATTAAGCAGGCTTTATCAGTTTTTCGCTTTTTTCCATACTTAAGTTTACGCCATTCTGAATATCATATATTTTAAAGAGTCAATTTCCTTATCTTCACCTAACTCAATATTATCAGTGTCACTTTAATGTATAAAAACATCTCGTATCTGCATTTGATGGATTAACCAATAATTTCGGTTGAGTTTCTTTGTGAGTATTTTAGGACGGTTTACGGAAAATTCTTCGAAAATCAGTTCTTCAGAATACAGTGTTCGTATATCGTGACTAATGGCCAGTTGGTGGCACTTTCAAACACACTTCTCTGGACGTTTCAGATTATCCAACACTGCTCAGATCAAAACAGTTTTTATTTCTATTTATAGTGGAACTGCGCCTCGATCAGGGATCTTTTTTTTTTTTTGCATTTGAGCGGTGCACCAGTGTCACAAGTGTCATACTATGACCGGTACATCAAAGTGTCACAAGTGTCGTACTATGACCGGTACATCAAAGTGTCACAAGTGTCGTACTATGACTGGTACATCACAGATCACCGCCACGGATCACTTCATCAGTTGCTCAACTGTCATGTGAGTTCAAGGTCATTGACTTCAAGGGGTGTTATCGCTTGACCTGCATTGCGACCTCAGTTCCATGTTTCTGTTCTTTCGGGAATTAAAATGAAACAAACAATACACAGCCAGTGTGGTACGTGAACATTTGTAGTGATAATTACGTAGTGAACACGTAATGCTTGTGAATGTATGTTACGAATACTTTACCGCATATTTTGGGTGCTGTACAAATGCTTGGACATATTACAGACACGAGAGAACTCGCAAAGAGAAATTCTAAATTACGCCTGAAGTTATAAAATGCGATTTCTGAGTCGTTTTGATATATGTTGAAGTACTTGTTTCCTCCCACCCCCCATTTCGATCTTAGTCCCATCTAATTAGGAGTTTTTTTGTAAGCCAATAAATGTTTACACCCGTTGTGGCTATAGCCCGGTCAGCAATCGTATAGGATGAGCACGTTTGGTAGCGGGGGTACGAACTCGCGACCCTCAAGTTATGAGTCGATCGCCCTAGCCACTAGGCCATGCAAGTTCCAGTTGAAGCATTTGCAAACTAATTAAAATAGATTATTGTGATTAATATGTATCTTACTTAAAAAAAAAAAGCCAATGTCCAGTCTTAAGATTCAAACAAGTGGCCCGGCATGGCCAGGTGGTTAGGGCGCTCGACTCGCAATCTGTGGGTCGCGGGTGCGGATCCCCGTCACACCAAACATGCTCGCCCTTTCAGCCGTGGGGGCGTTATAATGTGACGGTCAATCCCACTATTCGTTGGTAAAAGAGTAGCCCAAGAGTTGGCGGTGGGTGGTGATGACTAGCTGCCTTCCCTCTAGTCTTACACTGCTAAATTAGGGACGGCTAGCGCAGATAGCCCTCGTGTAGCTTTGCGCGAAATTCCAAAACAAGCAAACAAACAATCAAACAAGTGTAATGCTTCTTATTTGTGTATTGAATAGAGAAATTCAAAATTTTATGAGCTGTAAATAACTAGAATTACCATAAAAGTTATCCAGGACAAAGAAGAACTCTCGTCACTATCAGCTACTCACGAGGGTTTGGGCCAATAGCGAGTCCGGACTTTGATTCCGAAAAGTTTTGTCTCGCTATTCATTATCTAGAAAATGAGCTACCCCACGTTTAGGCTGTGGAGGCACTATAAGAGTGATAATCAAATCCCACAATGGGCTATCTGTGCTCTGCCCATCACGGGTATCGAAACCCGGTTTCTAGCGTTGTAATTCCGCAGACATGCCGCTGTGCCATTAAGGGGGGGGGGCATCAGGCTAGAGAATCTCAGGAATCCATGATCCTGACTCATTACCTTACCTTTTCTGTCAGTTCAAAATTAGACAAATAACCCTTTAGTTGTTTTTTGTACCATATTGTAAAGCAATAAAACCAACAAAATCCAAAGAAAACGTATCAAAACGAAAGTGAGAAAAACGCACAAATGCCTGCTATGTAAATGATCTCTAATTCTGTAAAAAAAAAAGCTCATGACACGGGTTAACAAGTTTTTTTTAAGCACAAATATTTAATTGACAGGCAGCTAGCAGTCGATGGACAAAAAAACATGTTATAGCTTTGGAGTAGTGGTGAATTATTTTTTGGTAAAACAAATAAAATATTAATTTTAGATATAAAGAACAAGTAAAAAAATGGGTCGTAAGATTGTATAAGATCCTTATGTTTATTTAGTAATCTAGATTTGGACTTCAAAATTAACTTTGGTGTTTCTTGATAGTTTTTTTTTAAGTAACGATAATAAATCTGTGACCAAATTTTACGATGGATAATTTTGACTTGTGTGAGCAAAATGAAGCTTCGTCAGCATTTTATGGCACTCCTGGCATAAGAGTTGAAATCCCTTAAACTTGCTGTTATTATTTTGAAAATGCCATTTTAAAGAAAGAGATACTCAAATAACCGCTGAATACCGAAAATCAAAAGCTCTCTATGTAAGGTGAATATTATTTAATATTTACCTTTTTATGAGAGGGCTTGTATGGTCTGGTAGTTAGGGCACTCGATTCACAATCTGCGGGTTGTGGGTTCGAATCCCCCCCTATTGATTTGTTTGTTTGAAGTTAAGCACAAAGCGACACAATGGGCTATCTGTGCTCTGCCCACCACGGGTATTGAAACCCGGTTTTTAGCGTTGAACTCCGCAGAAGATGATCTCCTCATTGAAGATGATCGTTCTTTTAACCTTTGGGGCGGCGTTATAATGTGACGATTAATCCCATTATTCGTTTGGCGAATTGGCGATAGGTGGTGTTGACTGCCTTCCCTCTAGTCCATCAAAATTAGGAACCGCTAGCGCAGATAATCCTCGAGTAACTTGCGCAAAATTCAACAACAACAACAAAAACCCTTTTCATACTTAATTCCGCTTGTGGAGTGAGGCTTAAATTGCTGGGGGACATAAGTAAAAGTTTAATGTTGAAGACGTCCCTAGAAGAATCTAGCTGTAGATTTCAGAAAGCTAGACACCAGCTGTATATTTAACTCCTATGACAGTGAACAATGTGGTGGTCGCTCGTTTACATTAACGCTAGAAGCAATTATTTTCCTCGCGTTCTTAGATATATTCAACCACAATCAAAACGTTCTGTCCATTCATCATGATCAGGTAAACCAGTAATTTAGCTGTTTTGTTAAAAGTGGGAGGAAAAACGATTTATACTGAATACAATCTTAGTTCTCCCCCCCCCTAAAGTGAGATTAACTTTAAGTGAAAGTTAGCTTACTTTAAGCAAAACAAACATACTTTCTGTTCAAACAAAATAATTTGAACAAGTTTTGACTGTGTGTTTTATTGGTAATGACTATTATCAGGTTTGCCTGTTGTTAACAGCGTATCATTAAAAACAAGTTTCCAGTTCACGACTTTTCAGAAAGTTCAGTACAGCTGATCTCAGAGTGAGAAATGCCTTGAGCACGACCTTTTATATAAAACTAGTTAAATCAGACTTTCATTGTAGATATGTAGATCTAATGTTGTGACAAGCAACATTTCGTAAATTGTAAACGACTGTTTAATATATAGTATTCTAAATATAAGCTATTGTGAGTTATAGATATGTACTTTGACATAAATAAAAACGTTTTTTAACGTTGTTTTCTTGTTTAATTCACAAGCTTCCGGTCAATTGTTTCTTAGTATGAAGTTTACTAACTCAGCGTATGTACTTTAGAAACGCCACTTTCGGTAAACTTTTTCGAGGGTTTAATCTACTAACTTGTAGTAGGAACTTCAAATACGTCACTTCCGGCAAACTGATTCCCTCTTTTGAAGTCTAAGAGCTGGCTCACCGTAGGTGCTTCAAAAACGTCACTTCCGGTAAACTGTTTCAAAAGTTTTGAAGTTTACTTCAAATACTTCAACGTAACTTCGTTCTATAACCAAACACTTTAAATCATTTACTTTAGTTTTGAAGTTAAATTTATATTTAATATAAATCAGGAATAAATCAAGAACAAAACTCCGTATTTAATATGATTATTTCTTAAAAACAGCTTTTATAAAAGAACAAACTTTCACCAGACGTACAGTGGAATCATAAGTTTTAATCAGTGGAAAGATGTTGCATGTTTTCTTTTAATTCTGTTCGCTTTCTCTTTCAACAATACGAAATTGGTGATTTGAATAAAATGCGTATCAGTGTGAAGGATATAGGGAAGATCAATTAACACTGTCCTCAACAGATGTCGCTTGCAGCAGCTTCATGTATGAATAGGGTTGCTATGCTAATTAGAAAGGAGTATTTATATAAAAATGTGTAAAATACCGTCCATGCTTTTTGAAATGGTGATTTTCAGTGTGTCTGTTGGGACATTTTGTTTCTTCTGAGGCAAGTAGATTTAAAAACAGAAATAATAGTTTAAAATATAACGTTGACGTTATAATCATTATGTGTTTATTATATATGGTCACGAACATTACCCAGAACAATCGAACACGTATATTAGGCCAAAAAACGTGTCTATTTACAGCTTATCCGAGTGCAAAGAAACTGTTTCAGCTGGAAATAAAAAAAGAATGTCTCAGAATATGAGCTCACGAGGTATATTATTCATATCTTTGTTTTTGATTATACAACAACTTTGTTCCTAACCTGACCTAATCGTTTCGGGTTCAAAAAGTAAAGTTACCAAACACTCTTCGAATTTTCAATTTTGGGTGCGTTATACGAGTAACAGACAGTTCTGCTATTCAGCTAAGAGTATCAGCTTTAGACGGCGGGAGTTGACAACTAGTTGATTTACTTCTCGTCCAACATGTCAATACTAGATACGACTATGGCTGAGCCAGAGGGGTCTCTTACCCGGCCATTTATTCCGTTGTTTGCATAAGATGTTCTGGTGATCAAACGAACAATATCGTGATTTCCTATTTTTGATTTTATTACTGAATAAAAGGAAACTATATTCACAGAATATTCCATACATAGCACATTGGATCATGGTTCAGTGGAAACCTTTGAAAGTCATATCTTATGGTTAGCTGTGTATTCTGAGAAGCCCCCCCCCCAAAAAAAAGTCTTTAAATGCCTTTCCAAATGAAGTTATGGGCGGTAATGCTCACGATGACAGTATAAAACTTTGGCAGTAAATTAAGTCAAAGGAGATCACGAGCTCGATCAGCTAGGAGTTTCATAACTGAATCTGACCATTTGAAGAAGATTTTCGGTGTAGAAGTGCCACCAGGGTTGAAACACTGAAATATAATAATGTGTTTACAAAATGACTAGCTTAGCCATAGCTTATGCTAGGTTATAAAGATTCATCATTTTCTGGGCCACAATTACGTCCAGGTAATCATTAATCTAAATACTATTTCTAAATTTAACAATTGCTGGTAAGTCAGGTTATTTGTTGAGTCGTTTAATCAACAGATGGCAATAAAGTAGCGTTTAGTTTTTAACCAATACAAAGTAACAACTGTAGACGAGTAACTGAAAATTAGTTTATTTACATTGAACTGCTTATCTGGATCACTGTTGTATTATTTATTTCCATAAAGCTCATGTACAAAAATAGTGGTTTTAATCCTGGTTTTTGAGTGAATTTTGATTTTATTCCTATGTTGTATACTGCTGAGATTATAGTTGTTCTGTTATCCTCATTGGAATGGTGTAAATCTTATATACAATGGAGCTGATATTCATACTTACTGTTTCAGGATACGTTGTTCTGTTACCCTCATTAGAGTGATGTAAATCTTATATACAGTGGAGTTGATATTCACACTTACTGCTTCAGGATAAGTTGGTCTGTTATCCTCATTGGAATGGTGTAAATCTTATATACAGTGGAGTTGATATTCAAGGATAACAGAACAACTTATCCTGAAGCAGTAAGTATGAATATCAACTCCACTGTATATAAGATTTACATCACTCTAATGAGGGTAACATAACAACGTATCTGAAGCAGTGAGTATATAAGATTTACACCATTCCAATGTACAATGGAGTTGATATTCACTTACTGCTTCAGGATAAGTTGGTCTGTTATCCTCATTGGAATTGTGTCAATCTTATAAACAATGGAGTTGATATTCACTTACTGCTTCAGGATAAGTTGGTCTGTTATCCTCATTAGAATGATGTAAATGTTATAAACAATGGAGTTGATATTCACTTACCGCTTCAGGATAAGTTGGTCTGTTATCCTCATTGGAATTGTGTCAATCTTATATACAATGGAGTTGATATTCATACCCTTTGCTTCAGGATAAGTTGTTTGAACGAATGGAATTGTACAACGTGAATTTTTTCCGCTTACTTCTTTCAAGGAGTTTCCAGTAACATTTTAGGGAAAATTAATGCCGAACTCAAAACGTAGAGAAGAACAAAGATTAATTATTTTACTATTTCACTGTTAATTAACAGAAGGCTTTTTGCTGCTCCCCGTTATTTGTTTTAATCTCATAGACTGTGTTTGTTTATTTTAGAGCAAAGCCATATTGGACTATTTAATGTGTTAACTGCGGGGAATCGAACCTCATAGACCGATTTCCAACTAATGTTTGTACCCCTATTGTTTTTCCCCCCTTAACTATCTATTCATAACACATTGAAAAAACAAAGATAAGAAATAATGAACTTGTGTTGAAATAATGAACTTGTGTTGAAATATATAAGAAAACTGTTGTATTGAAATTTCACTAAAAATAGTTTAACTAAAACTATACATTTATTGTGTTGATATTTCATGGAAACATTTCTACAGATAAATGTGTTAACTACAGAAGAAATAACATTTACAAAATCTTTCTATTTGCCTTTATGTATATAAATATAATGTCTGTTGTATATCCGTGTTACTACTTCGCAGGGTGAGAATGGATCTTTACCAAATTTGGTA
>NW_013668282.1:151508-154765 GCF_000517525.1 Limulus polyphemus
CACACCTGAACGCTCACATCCTTTTAATTATGTTTGAAATTATGAACATTGCTCAACATCATGAAAATTAAACCTTATTTTCAATAAGCAATCCTGAAAAATATTTGGGGGTGCTTAACTTTTTTCCAGGTGTATATGTTCTAGTTGCACCCGTTTACATGTCTCTTTTAAACAGGATCTTTAAACTTTGTTCTAGTTGCACCCGTTTACATGTTTTTTTTAAACAGGACCTATAATATTTGTTCTAGTTGCACCCGTTTACATGTTTCTTTTAAACATGATCTATTATCTTTGTTCTAGTTGCACCTGTTTACATGTCCCTTTTAAACGTGATGTGTAATCTTTGTTCTAATTACACTCGTTTACATCTCCCTTTTAAATAGGATCTATAATTTCTGTTCTACTGCGCCTGTTTACATGCCCCTTTTAAACAGTATCTTAACGTCATGCTTTCGTGTTAACCTTTAACAGGAATCTAGTTAGTATCTTAAGGTCATGCTTTCGTGTTAACCTTTAACAGGAATATAGTTAGTATCTTAAGGTCATGTTTTCGGGCTAACCTTTAACAAGAATCTAGTTGGTATTATTAAAGTCATGCTTTCGTGTTAACCTTTAACAGGAATATAGTTAGTATCTTAAGGTCATGCTTTCGTGCTAACCTTTAACAGGAATATAGTTAGTATCTTAAGGTCATGCTTTCGTGCTAACCTTTAACAGGAATCTAGTTAGTATCTTAAGGTCATGCTTTCGGGCTAACCTTTAACAAGAATCTAGTTGGTATTATTAAAGTCATGCTTTCGGGCTAACCTTTAACAGGAATATAGTTAGTATCTTAAGGTCATGCTTTCGTGCTAACCTTTACCAGGGATATAGTTAGTATCTTAAGGTCATGCTTTCGTGCTAACCTTTAACAGGAATCTAGTTGGTATTATTAAAGTGGTACTTTTTTGCTAACCTTTAACGGGAATCTGGTTAGTATCTAGAGGGGTTACCTGTTTTAACCACTCGCAACACTGTACGCTAGTGTGTTGTCAGTCAGCAGACACTAAAATAACGTTACATAAGGGACGTTTAATGTTGTAATTTATACTGTTGTGACTTTAGTAAAACGTGCGCATGTCATGAATCACGAGAAGAATTATACACTTTGTACGCTACAGCGTGACATGTGAACTTCAATAAGAAGATATAAAAATAATTTGTTACTCTTATTATTGTGGGGCAGTGATAAGTCTTCGGATTTATAACACTAAAATCAGGAGTTCGACTTCCCTCGGTGGACACAGCAGATAGCCCGTTGTGGCTATACACACACACACAATTTTGGTTTTATTTATTCTTGAAACAGAACAGTTTCGGAGATCCTGCAGAAGTACATCTAGTAATTAGGTTCGATGGATTTATTTGTATGCTAACATTGTCTTTTTTGTGCTTTTTTAAAATGTATTTACAGTTTACATAACTATTTGTGTGTGTGGGGGGGGGGATTTAGTTAGCGATAGTGAAACGTTGGATTAAGTGTTGTGTGATTTTTTTGTCAATGGTTTCGTTGGTGGTACATATGATTAACATGACTAATACATGGTATATTTATTACGTTATTACAAAATTAGTTTATGTACTTTTCACTAAATGCGTTATTTATGTATTGAAACCTTGGGGTGCTCTATTATGTTTACACTTACAAAATGTATTTTGTAGTTATTTTCACTTTGTACAATGAATTGTGCGTCTTTGTGTGTCGTTATTTATATATTGAAACCTTGGGGTGCTTTAATATGTTTACACTTACAAAATGTATTTTGTAGTTATTTTCACTTTGTATAATGGATTGTGCGTCTTTGTGTGCCGTTATTTATATATTGAAACCTTGGGGTGCTTTAATATGTTTACACTTACAAAATGTATTTTGTAGTTATTTTCACTTTGTATAATGAATTGTGCGTCTTTGTGTGCCGTTATTTATGTGTTGGAGAACACTGTTGGTTCAGTTTTATTTGTGAACCCACGATTGCTGTTCTAGAAGCTATGAAGAGGCACCAATAAATGGTAATATAAATATTTTAATAGACATTTCACATTTTCATCCATCCAACAACCAGTTAAATCTTAAGTTATTAAAACTTCCAACCGGAGACAGATGTTTGGTGTAGAATTTATGTGAGTGTTTGAAAATGTCCCAAAATAACTTGCCGTATGGTGTGTGTTCTTTACATGTTTTATGTACTAAAACGTGTTATGTACTTGTTCTCTACGTATTCATATTCGAAGTTTCCACAATTTTTCATACCCAAAGTATTTAAAATAATGTTTTATGTAAAGGGTGGGACAAAAGTTAATATATAGTTGACACAAAATAAAATATTGTTTCTTTGTTTGTAGTTAAGCACAAAGCTACTCAATGGGCTATTCTGTGCTCTGCCAACCACGAATATCGGAACTCGGCTTCTAGCGTTGTAAGTCCACAGACATACCGCTGTGCCACTGGGGGTGGGGGGCAATAAAATATTACAAAAACAATTGAAACCAATTTAATTAGTATTTGTTTCAGAGTACAGACTTATTGTTAAAAATTATGTTCTAAATGAAAAAGCTGTATTAGTTAGCCACTATTGCCCCAACGTGTATAAATATGACATTGTGCCCATCAATATTTATAAATGTTGCAGGGTGTATATATATATATATATTTATACTTATAGCGTGTATAACTTACTAGAATGTATATTCGACGATGATGACAAAACCTTGTCGAAACGTTGTACACTTGCTGTTATGTTAAACTTGCATTAAAGTTTTTCTTCATTACCCATTCAAGCCGTCTCCAAGCATTATTATATCAAACGCTCGTTGTCTGAAGTAATTCAATTACTGTTTGTTAAGGTTTGAACTTGAATAAATAGCTTAATCCGCGACACAGAATATGGTCCGTTTGTTTATTATCTAATTCAATATTATCATATACACGAAAGTAGTTATTTAACGAAGCGTGTAATTAATTTAAAAGGAGGCGGTTGACAGTCTCATAGTATACTGAAATTACTAGCGTCTATTCATATGTTATAATGAAAACTATTCGAAATGACTATACCTTTAAAAGTTCTTCCTCTAGGGGAACTACATATCACTACAAGCTCATTAAGAACCTTAAGTTTTATTCAAGAAAGTCAGGACATAAATATTATTTTCACACGCTAGCTTTGGTTTTATTTATTTTCTCTACCAAGAATGTAAGATTGGGGATTTAAATAAAATGC
>NW_013668282.1:155705-157015 GCF_000517525.1 Limulus polyphemus
GCTTTCCCTTGAAAATGGGTGCCGTTGACCAGCTGCTTTCCCTTAAAAATAAGTACCGGTGACCAGAAGCTTTCCCTTGAAAATGGGTGCCGTTGACCAGCTGCTTTCCCTTAAAAATAAGTACCGGTGACCAGAAGCTTTCCCTTGAAAATGGGTGCCGTTGACTAGCTGCTTTCTCTTTAGTTTGTCACTTCAAATATTAGGGAGAGCTAGAAGCAGGTAGCCCTCGTGAATCTTTGCGCGAAATTTTGAGCAACCATCTTCATTTGTGGAAACAGAGACGAATCCTTTTGTGGCAACAACTGGAAGAGGTGTTGCTCTAAATTTCATCTACTACAAATAACTTGTTTTGAATTATGTGCAAAGCTACTCGAGGGCTATCTGCGCTAGCCTTACCTAATTTAACAGTGATGGACTAGAGGGTTTCTTTGTTTGTTATGCTAAAAACATTTAACAAACAGAAATTACTGTGTCTTTGTAAAGAGACGACTTCCAATATTGAGAACAGACAGTACTGATGAAGATATTCGCTGTTAAATATTAATTGTGTGTGAAGTGACATAGAGAATGAGCATGAATTTATTATCCATTTAAGAAAATATTTCTGGTAGTAAGGCCTAACACTGCTAATAAATATCTTCGGAAAAATTGACATTTATATAGCGTTATCCAAGTCTAACTTACAGAAGGTATACTAACCTAAAATGTTCTCAAAATAAAATTGGTCTACCATTAATTTAAAGAAAAAGGTGAGTTATATACGTCATAACGACAAAACTTATTAGGATTGTTTGTTTGTTTTGAAATTCGCGCAAAACTACACGAGAGCTATCTGCGCTAGCCGTCTCTAATTTAGCAGTGTAATACTAGAGGGAAGGCAGCTAGTCATCACCACCCACCGTTAACTCTTGGGCTACTCTTTTACCGTCGAATAGTGGGACTGATCGTCACATTATAACGCCCCTACGGCTGAATGGGCGAGCATGTTTGGTGTGACGTGGATTCGAACCCGCAGATTGCGAGTCGAGCGCCCTAACCACCTGGGCATGCCGGGCCGGGCTAGAGGAAAGCAGCTAGTCAACATCATCTATCGCCAACACTTGGGCTATTCTTTTTACCAACGAATAGTGGGATTGACCGTAAAATTATAACGTCCCGACGGCTGAAAAGGGAGCATTTACGGTGACGAGGATTCGAACCCGCGACCCGCATATTGCAAGTTAAGAGCCCTAACCCTAAATAACAATGTAGAATATAATAACAATACGCATTTCTAACAAACACTATTATAACTGAAAAACCCGATAAGT
>NW_013668282.1:157552-167917 GCF_000517525.1 Limulus polyphemus
ATTATTATAATTGAAAAAACAACAATAAGTGAAAAGAAACTCCGGAACTGGGTCTTGAACCCAAAACCTTTGGCTAACAGATTCAATACTCTATCGAACTGAGCTATAAGTTAGCCAAAGTTCCGGGCTTCATCCCCCAGTCCCGGAGTTTCTTTTCACTTATTGTTGTTTTTTTCAATTATAATAATGTTGGTTAAAAATATTATTCTCATAGATGGATGTTATGAATAAAACAATAAAACATTGCGACTTAACTTTGTATGTTGGGTTTTGTCTAGATCGATGAAGCGTAGCTGAAAAAAGAAACAAATCCTTTAATCAGAAGGAAACCACTTTCATCTTATCAGAAATGCTGCCATCTATGTCAATCAAAGCCTACACGCAGATTACCAAAAACCCTTTCTTATAGTTCTGTATGGATACTCAACTAGCACTTTCATAATCAATTTTCCATTCTTGGAAGTTCGTGATGAAACTAACCGTGACCAAATTGTTTGGGTTTATGGATTCCATTATCAAGAACTTCTAAAAGATCGGGTTATGTTAAGCCTAAAGGAGGGGGATCCTCGAGTTATTTTAAGCCTAAAGGAGTGGGATCCTCGGGTTATATTAAGCCTAAAGGAGTGGGATCCTCGGGTTATATTAAGCCTAAAGGAGTGGGATCCTCGGGTTATTTTAAGCCTAAAGGAGTGGGATCCTCGGGTTATATTAAGCCTAAAGGAGTGGGATCCTCCAACGAGACGGTGCAACTCCTCATATCTATCACTAAAGACAGAATCCTTACCTATTCATTGATGCCGACAGGATCCCGGATCATGGCACTTGCAGATTTTTGGTTGTGGGAAGCGTAGCATGTCTTGTTGCATAGGGCGATTGACTTATAAAGTGAAGGTTGCGGGTCATAGAACATGCTTGCCCTTTTAGGAGCACTATAATGTTACGGTCAATCCCTCTTTTTGTTGGTAAAAGAGCAACCCAAAAGTTGGCGGTGGGTGGGGTTGACTAGTTGCCTTCCCTCTAATTTATCACTGCTAAATTAGGAATAGCTAACGCAGATAGCCCCCAAATAGCTTTGCTCGAGTCTCTACAAACAAACCTCAAAGAAAATGTACGTAATAAGTCACGAGATTTTAAAGGGTGTGAAAACGGTCATTTAGAAATGAGATCGTGTGGATCAATGAACACTGGCCATGAACACAGGTAATCCATATAGTAGCTGGACTTATGGATAAACTTGGTATGCTAATTGAAAATCATGGAAAGCAAATTGAGTACCTCAGGGGGGGGGGGGTTCTGAAACATCCTGCGTTATGTTTGAATATTCCTAAATAAAGCTTATGATTCTGAAGGCGCCTTTGGGAAAATACAGTTCACTAACAATGTCATGTACTCGGGCGAATCATTTCAGTATAATATAACTATCAACCACCCTATATTTTCCATCTCAACTTCAATGCAAAAAGGCTGTACAATATTGTACAATGCCTTTTAAAATTATGGTGAGTTTAACCAATGGTAACAAAAACATCACAAGTGAATAAATCCATTGATACGAATATAAAAACACTGTGACTTGACAACAAGTTGAATTTGAAGATCGTTAACATAACTATAAATTAATTTTATATTGCATAAAGATTTCTGTAGGTTTATCTAGCCAAAACAAACACACTTGAAATTAGTTATCGCATCTATTTGATCCAATTAGAATACATATTATTAAAGTTATAGCCATAAAGCCAGAAGTTAAATGATTATGTATAGCATGAAATAATCATTCAACTCCTGCCTGTATAGCATGAAGGCAGGAGTTGAATGATTATGTATAGCATGAATAATCATTCAACTCCTGCCTGTATAGCATGAAGGCAGGAGTTGAATGATTATGTATAGCATGAAGGGCAGGAGTTGAATGATTATGTATAGCATGAAGGCAGGAGATAAATGATTATGTATAGCATGAAGGCAGGAGATAAATGATTATGTATAGCATGAAGGCAGGAGATAAATGATTATGTATAGCATGAAGGCAGGAGTTGAAATTTTCTGTCATCAAGAACGTTTTTTATCTTCCCTTTCCATTCCTTGTGTTTATATTAAATCTAGTCGAAATTAACTATACATCGTCAACACTTGATCATTGACAATTTCTAAATAGTATTTTATTGTTTGTATGTTTGTTTAAGTTAAGCACAATGTGTGTTCTGCCCACTACGGGTATCGAAACCCGGTTTTTAGCATTGTAAGTCTGCAGACTGTGCCATTGGGGGGGGGGCATTATTGTCATTGGTATTTAAAAGCAACAAATCGTAATTCAAATTCGATGACGAGGAACCCACTTTGAGACTAATAATGCTTGGAGACGGCTTGAATGGGTAATGAAGAAAAACTTTAATATAAGTTTAACACAACAGCAAATGTACAACGTTTCGACAATTCAGTTGATTTTCAAGTTTAACATCTACAATGAAACAACCGTACAGATATCAATACACGTTTTTTTATTTATAAATGTCATTATTTTACAAGATATCATTCTTTGTCAACATCTATTTCTTCACTCGGTGACAAAAAAAAAAGAGCTCCATTAACACAATTTAATACATGTTTATAAATGATCTAAATTGTTTGCTTAACTTGTACAGGTCTTAAACAACCTTTAAATAGTAAAAATTTGTATATACAAGTTTAAGTAGCATTAACACAGATAAGATAGTGAAACATACACGCACAATACGTTTAAAAACGTACAAAATTTTCCTAAAAGTAAGGACTTTCGAAACAGTTTGGCCACTGAAATTAACCCACACCAGAACCCACTAATTAACACAGAGCTATATAAAAGTAAGCGAGAACAAGTAACGTTGGCATATATATCATTCCTCTGATTTAAAGTACACGTATTCTTACAGAAGATTTGACGAAGACTAACAGAATCAGTAACTGGATATAAGTGGCTTTATGAAAAGTGAAGAAAAGAAAATAACAATAAGTATTCAAAATCAAATTTTTGTCCGAGTTAAACAAGTGAATTAGTTTTTCCTTTTTTTTTTTAGATTTAGGCACTCTGTTAGCTAGTGATACTTGGATATAAAAGATTGAATACTAATCAAACACTTTTCTCTACATAACTTCAATATGTTATGTATTTTGTAAATGAAAGGTACCAAAATATTGCTCAAAATAGTGTTTTAGGGATGAATATTTTGACAAATCAGTTATTGTTTTTACGTTGGTTAAAATACGGATCTGTGTGATTTAAACTGTATTCTGTACTTGAAACATTAACCAACCAGTCTAAAGTTCGTGAGTTATTTATGAGATCCTGTGTAAGTTTTCGACCACCTTCATTTCTGATATTCATTAATTCACAGGTAAATTTTAATCTCTGAAGTATATACATGTAACTTATTATTGCTCATAAGTTACTAAAAATACCTTAACATTCCCATTCATAGACATGTCAGGTATAATTTTTCACATTTTCGTATTTGTTAAACTCCCAAGTAGTTCAATCGGATCAGGGCACATTACGTCTCAGAGGGAAAAGGATCAGGGCACATTACGTCTCAGAGGGAAAAGACGATTTGTAATGAAAATTACTGGTTCTAAGAGATGCGTAATCTGACAACTAAGCGCAAGATATACATTAAACATACAATAATTATTTTCATGCTTACTACAAACTGCTGGTTTTATTACATGCTTAAAACAAGGGAGAGATAAAAAATAACCTTAAAGCAGAAGTTAGTACACAGAGGATAACATCAATATCAAATACCATCAGAAATGGGTAATATACAGTGTTTAAACAACAATATACAGTTGTTACGTTCTGGTTAAGTTTAAAAGTATTTTTGGTGAACAAAGTGATATATGTTGAAGAATTTAAACGTATTAGAATTAAGTTATATTTAAAAGTAATATCACGAATATAAATCATCACGAATGTCGGTAAAACACTTTTGTGGGGTCTCGATAGTACTATTTGATGACACGTCAGATTACGAAGATAAGGAGCACAATGAACTAAATGAACCTAAATGCTGAACTCTACAATGATATATAGATATATTAATCGTATTTCAAAATCCTTTTGTCGCATTAAGAAAAATCAAAGGGTTTCTAATACCTTTTATTTTACTTATTTTTGACAGATATTTCATTTTTTTTCTCTTTTTTTTTTACTGTAAGCGTATGATATACACGCTCAACATCCCGGTGTGAAGCCTTTACTAGTATTCACCAAAGAATATTTTCGACAGCTTAACATACTGCCCAGATACTATCAAAATTTTAACAGATTTAACTTCAATATTTGACGCTTGATAATCTGTCATCCTGTAAAACACCACAAATTGTACAAAAATATTTTAACCTGACATCACTTCAAAACACCAGAGATATAACTCTCTACAATTGTAAGTGTTCTTCAGTATGTGTTAGGTTTTTCAGAAAAAAAACAACAACAATAAAAAGAACACTAGGATATTGAGATATAACTCTCTACAATTGTAAGTGTTCTTCAGTATGTGTTAGGTTTTTCAGAAAAAAACAACAACAATAAAAAGAACACTAGGATATTGAGATATAACTCTCTACAATTGTAAGTGTTCTTCAGTATGTGTTAGGTTTTTCAGAAAAAAAACAACAACAATAAAAAGAACACTAGGATATTGAGATATAACTCTCTACAATTGTAAGTGTTCTTCAGTATGTGCTAGGTTTTTCAGAAAAAAAACAACAACAATAAAAAATACACTAGGATATTGAATATTTAAGTGGATTTACTTTGTTTTGGAAGTCAACCTGTACGCTAGGTTTAAATAAGAAAAATTAGGGTAATACTTTTCTAATGACATTATTGCGATTTTCTTAACGAATTGGTTTACAGACGAACAGAAACTTCTAACTATTATATAAAATGTTCTGAATAAACAAACAACTATCAAACAGATGCGTTTGTACAACAGCTCAATGAAAATTTTAATATCTCACTGAAATCATCCTGGTCTATTGAAACTATGGCAATTCCTATTGTAACGTAAACTTTACTTAGAGTATACATAAAACGAGTTAGAACTTGTATTTTTCCTGGTTGAGTAAGTTGATTCTAACCATAACCCTGACCTGATACACATGCATACACTGTATTAGGAATTATCATTATGCACCAACAATTTTACGAAGAGATTCTTCTAGAGTATCAAAATCAGAACAACGATTTTCAAACAAAACATGCGATCATTAACATGTTCATCTTCACGTAACTAAGTTAGTATATGTATTACTTGTATCTGTTTCATCAAAAACAAACAAAAAAAACACGAAACTATGAAGGTGGCATGGAACTACATGGGATTGGTATTTAAAGTTTAAGGAAGGTGGCATGGAACTACAAGGGATTGGTATTTAAAGTTTAATGAAGGTGGCATGGAACTACATGGGATTGGTATTTAAAGTTTAATGAAGGTGGCATGGAACTACATGGGATTGGTATTTAAAGTTTAATGAAGGTGGCATGGAATTACATGGGATTGGTATTTAAAGTTTAATGAAGGTGGCATGGAACTACATGGGATTGGTATTTTAAAGTTTAATGAAGGTGGCATGGAACTACATGGGATTGGTATTTAAAGTTTAATGAAGGTGGCATGGAATTACATGGGATTGGTATTTAAAGTTTAATGAAGGTGGCATGGAACTACATGGGATTGATATTTAACGTAAATGAAGGTGGCATGGAACTACATGGGATTGGTATTTTAAAGTTTAATGAAGGTGGCATAGAACAACATGGGATTGGCACTTAAAGTAAAGGAAAGTGGTAGGAACTACATGGGGTTGATATTTAAGGTAATCTTTAAGTGGCAAGGAACTAGATGGGATTGATATTTACGATAATCCTTAAGTGGCAAGGAACTACATGGCATTGACATTTAAGGTAAATGAAGATGGCAACGAACTATGTGGGATTAATATTTATGGTAATCCTTAAGTTGCAAGGAACTACATGGCATTGACATTTAAGGTAAATGAAGATGGCAACGAACTATGTGGGATTAATATTTATGGTAATCCTTAAGTTGCAACAAAATACATGGCATTGATAGTTAAGGTAAAGGAAGGTGGCAAGGAACTACATAGGATTGATATTTAAGATAATGGAAGGCGACAAGGAACTACATGGAATTGATATTTAAGGTAAAGGAAGGTGGCAAGGCACTACATAGGACTGATATTTAAGGTAAAGGAAGGTGGCAAGGAACTACATGGAATTGATATTTAAGGTAAAGGAAGGTGGCAAGGAACTACATGGAATTGATATTTAAGGTAAAGGAAGGTGGCAAGGAACTACATAGGACTTATATTTAAGGTAAAGGAAGGTGGCAAGGAACTACATAGGACTGATATTTAAGGTAAAGGAAGGTGGCAAGGAACTACATAGGACTGATATTTAAGGTAAAGGAAGGTGGCAAGGAACTACATAGGACTGATATTTAAGGTAAAGGAAGGTGGCAAGGAACTACATGGAATTGATATTTAAGATAATGGAAGGCGACAAGGAACTACATGGAACTGATATTTAAGGTAAAGGAAGGTGGCAAGGAACTATATTGGACTGATATTTAAGATAATGGAAGATTTACACATTATTGAAGCAAGAAAACTATTATATAATTTATAAATAGACGAATTATTTATGTCATTATGAGATCTCGCAGTAATTAGGTTTGATTGAAATAGAAAAAGTTGTTGATGTATTTTAAGACGATCCATTATTCACAACTTCAGGTTGACGATTATGAATACATTTACCACTACATTGAGTTAAAGCAAATGGACATTTATTGAAACATGTGGAAGTCTGATAAATCATTCACTATATCGTTGGAAAATGATTCCAATTATTTTAAATAATTCTAAACTTGATTTATGTCCGGTAATAAGGTAAAACATGTATCTATTACCAGCATCTGACTTCTTGTTTGTAAACGTATAGGAAAAGATAAACATCAAAACTATTGATACAATAAAAAAAAAAAAGAGGTAAAAACACGGTAAGACTCGCAACGGAATGAATATAAAGATTTTACTCTACACTGAGGTTTCAGAGTTTAATCTTAATACAAATTTGTTACTCTTTGGATCAATTATTTCTTCCGTTATGTTAAAGTGTGGTAGACGATGGGTGGAGACAAGGAGAGAAACGTCATTCTGACGTAACATAAAAACACAACCCGGTTCTGCGGGGCGCGACAGGAGAGTGTCACATACAAGGGACCAGGTCTGGATGGGTTTGTGTTCTTTATCATTTTGCAACACTGGTAAGGGTGTTAAGTACTTCTCCAGGAAAGCCCTCGGACTAAGGTCGTGGGTTAAACACAAAGCTAAGTGGTCAAGGATAGCCTGCATAGTGTGTCGAGGTTGCTGTCGTGTTATTCGAAGGTACTTCTGCAGGGCTCGAGCCATGGATGGAAAAATGGCTTGAGCAGCTTCCGATGGATCCATAGGAATAGCTGGACCTAATTCAAAGAAAACACTTGTTTAATAATGGCATACATACTTGTTCAAATATAACACTTAAAAGTTTAAACCATTTACCAGAAAAGAACAAGCCCCTGTTTATAAACAGATTTAAAGCTCCTTAAATCTACCCTAAGCCTTAAACAAGTGAGGTATACCAAATGTATTTCAGCTTGTATAATAGTCAGAGGATATCACATCTGAACGTATTGTGGCAGGAGAGTTGCAGTCTCATAAAACAATAGATTTGTGTAATCGCTTAACGATACCTAGCTTTAAAATGTTCGTCATTTCTCCTTCAGAAGGTTTGTTTGTTTGTTACGGATTTCGCACAAAACTACGCGAGGGCTATCTACACTAGCCGTCCCTAATTTAGCTGTGAAAGACTAGAGGGAAGTCATCAACACCCACCGGCAACTCTTAGGCTGCTCTTTTACCAACGAATAGTGGGATTGACCGTCACATTATAACACACCAACGGCTGGAAGGGCGAACATATTTGGTGGGAAGGGGATTCGAACCCAAAACCCTCAGATTCAGAGTCGAGCGCCCTAACCACCTGACTATGCTAGTCCCCCCTTTAGAAGGAAGTTATTTTTTAGGACTCTAATTATTTCACGTTTCTTCAAATGCAATAAATATATACTTATAATTAACAGATCATTAAAACGACAGTGTAATAATCACTATATTATGGCACATTTGATTAACGCATTAACGCAAAGTTAGGTGTCACTGCAATCAATACCTTTAGTTAGTAGTTTATATGTCTATTAATAACATTTTTGTTTAATTCTAAACCGAAGGAATCGCACTGCCAACCGGGTGTTCATTAAATACTAACAAGTCTCCATTAGCAACACAGGTTCTCCTCTCTTCTCAACATACTATGTTGACGAGAGCATGATGTGTAGAGTTTAGTGATCGGTCCCGTACCAATTGGTCAGTAGTTGTTCGGCGGTAAAGCTTGAAGTATTATTTTTTACATATTACAGTAGGGGAGTTGGAGCTCTAAGTTTGGTGTATAACATTAATTCCATCACGACTTTACGATTTCCAAAAAGTCCAGAGGACTTCCTCATAACCTCGACATAAACAACCGGAGTGTGTCTTACTGTGTACACCATTCATGCAGAATGACCACTGATTACTGTACTTTCTTCGTAGAAGCTAATCGTAAAGCTCATGTAACCAACACGATTGTGAAGAAATGGCGTACAGCTTTCGTTTTAACTGTTTATTATATATTCCATAGCTTTTACCAGAAGCGCCATCAAATACATGTATTACATACCTTCTGTGGCGTTTGTCTGTACAGTCTGTAGCCATTTATCATGTCATGGAAGGTCATTAGCAGTAAAAGAAAAAAAAATCTGGTTCATGTATTTTTTTTTTCGCATAAGACAGAAATCACGTGCTAAACATGGCATCACCCCTCGGGCAACACCATTTCAATCTCGCTAAAGAAAATGGTTGGACTTTGTACGCGACGCATATATAATGACCACTGTACGTAACAGCGAGGTTGATTGGATTGGGTAGTTATTTATGGTAGTTATGTGTATGTTAAAGGTTTAAATTGTTTATTTATTTACCAAATAGCGTTTACGTAATCATACTCTTGTGGTTTAAGATCCGTTTGTCATTTCTTGTTTTTATTTTAATTCTTAAGGAAAATAATTCTATATTTAACTTTTGGTGTGTAAAATGTTTCATCTGTATTTAATGGAATAAAACATTCGTATTCATGCCAAGGTACCATAACAAATACAGTGCAATATTTAATTTTACCATAACAAATATAGTGCAATATCTAATTGTAATATAACAAATATAGTGCAATATTTAATTGTACCATAACAAATATAGTGCAATATTTAATTGTACCATAACAAATATAGTACAATATTTAATTGTACCATAACAAATATAGTACAATATTTAATTGTACCATAACAAATACAGTGCAATATTTAATTTTACCATAACAAATACAGTGCAATATCTAATTGTACCACAACAAATATAGTACAATATTTAATTGTAATATAAGAAATATAGTGCAATATTTAATTGTACCATAACAAATATAGTGCAATATTTAATTGTAATATAAGAAATATAGTACAATATTTAATTGTAACATAACAAGTATAGTGCAATATTTAATTGTAATATAAGAAATATAGTACAATATTTAATTGTAACATAACAAGTATAGTGCAATATTTAATTGTAATATAACAAATATAGTGCAATATTTAATTGTACCATTACTATATTTGTTATGGTACAATTAAATATTGTACTATATTTGTTGTGGTACAATTAAATATTGCACTGTATTTGTTATGGTAAAATTAAATATTGCACTGTATTTGTTATGGTACAATTAAATATTGTACTATATTTGTACTATATTTCTTATGTTACAATTAAATATTGCACTATTTGTTATATTACAATTAAATATTGTACTATATTTGTTATGTTACAATTAAATATTGCACTATATTTGTTATGTTACAATTAAATATTGCACTATATTTGTTATGGTACAATTAAACATTGTACTATATTTGTTATGGTACAATTGAATATTGCACTATATTTGTTATATTACAATTAAATATTGTACTATATTTGTTATGGTACAATTAAATATTGCACTATATTTCCAATATTTAATTGTAATATAACAAATATAGTACAATATTTAATTGTACCATAACAAATACAGTGCAATATTTAATTGTAACATAACAAATATAGTACAATATTCAATTGTAATATAACAAATATAGTGCAATATTCAATTGTAACATAACAAATATAGTG
>NW_013668282.1:168871-173666 GCF_000517525.1 Limulus polyphemus
CAATATTTAATTGTAATATAACAAATATAGTGCAATATTTAATTGTAACATAACAAATATAGTGCAATATTTAATTGTAATATAACAAATATAGTGCAATATTTAACTGTAACATAACAAATATAGTACAATATTTAATTGTAATATAACAAATAGTGCAATATTTAATTGTAATATAACAAATAGTGCAATATTTAATTGTAACAACAAATATAGTGCAATATTTAATTGTAACAACAAATATAGTGCAATATTTAATTGTAACAACAAATATAGTGCAATATTTAATTGTACCATAACAAATAGCGTGCAATATTTAATTGTACCATAACAAATAAAGTGCAATATTTAATTGTACCATAACAAATATAGTGCAATATTTAATTGTACCATAACAAATATAGTGCAGTATTTAATTGTAACATAACAAATAGAGTGCAATATTTAATTATACCATAACAAATACAGTGCAATATTTAATTGTAACAACAAATATAGTGCAATATTTAATTGTAACAACAAATATAGTGCAATATTTAATTGTAACAACAAATATAGTGCAATATTTAATTGTACCATAACAAATATAGTGCAATATTTAATTGTACCATAACAAATAGCGTGCAATATTTAATTATACCATAACAAATATAGTGCAATATTTAATTGTACCATAACAAATATAGTGCAATATTTAATTGTACCATAACAAATATAGTACAATATTTAATTGTAACATAACAAATATAGTACAATATTTAATTGTACCATAACAAATATAGTGCAATATTTAATTGTACCATAACAAATAGAGTGCAATATTTAATTTTGGGGAATCAAAAATTGAACTTTTTGTTTCGCTGAACATTTACATGCAAGCCTCGATAACATTCATAAGTAAAAAAAAACTTTCTCTTTAGAAATATTTTTTGTCATTTATATTAGTTCGTCTTGTTTTTTTGTTTAATTTACCGGAAAGTGCTTAAAGAAGAAAACAGATCGAATCAAAATGCATATCGCAGCGCCACCTACTGCATGAAATGCGCAGGTCATTGCTACTTTTCGATAAGTTTGTTTGTTTATTTGAAATTAAGCATAAAGCTACACAATGGGCTATTTGCCCACGTCGGGTATTGAAACCCGGTTTCTAGCGTTGTAAATCCGCAGACATATCGCTGTGCCACTGGAGGGCGCTTTTCTATAAGATTTTGACAGCTCAAAAATATCATAAAATAGGTTGCATCGATTCCAACGCAACTTATTAACAACAAAGACATTAAATCGTTGAAGAAATCAAAAGGAAAGTGACCAACATTGGTGGTGAAGGTTAAGAATAGTCTAATTAATTGTACCATAAAACTTAACAACTGCAAATACCTAGGCACTTATGAAAATAATTTATTCTGTTTTCTCCTTAAAGGCAAATACTTTTGGGTATAGTGAGCGAGAGGCTGCATGTGTGACCCAAATTCAATTTTAACTGGAGTTCACACGAAAGTGCTATTAACAGTCATTACCGCACAGACCACCAGACTGTTAAAAGTTAATTACTAATACTGAATTTAGTTTAAGTCTTCGAGAGAAGAGTTTCCATCACCAGATGGCATATTAAGAACAAAACGTGACGCTAAGAATGCAAAGAAGTCTGGGGAACCATAGAAAACCGTATGATGCGTTGATAAATCGGTGCTGTTCCCCAGGTTGAGAATAATACCATATGATAATACTTTATGGATACTACTTTATTAATTTTGTAGCGTATCCAGGTGTTAAGAGAAGAACATAAGTAGCCATACACTTTATGATAATACTTTATGGATACTACTTTATTAATTTTGTAGCGTATCCAGGTGTTAAGAGAAGAACATAAGTAGCCATACAATTTATGATAATACTTTTCCATATGATAAATTGGTAATTCGGTGCTGTCTTGAAGTGTCAAGATTCGAGATGGTAACACTTTTCTAGGCGACGCACTGACTATTATTATCTGGTGCTGCTCCTAATTGCCAAGGAACATAGTATTATACAGCAGTTTTGGAAGATAAGGTGATTTCTCAGGGCTGTTTCCAAGTGTCAAGGAACACCGAATAATACCATACTTTTGGAAGATAAGGTGATTTCTCAGGGCTGTTTCCAAGCGTCAAGAAACACCGAATAATACCATACTTTTGGAAGATAAGATGATTTCTCAGAGCTGTTTCCAAGTGTCAAGAAACACCGAATAATACCATACTTTTGGAAGATAAGGTGATTTCTCAGGGCTGTTTCCAAGTGTCAAGAAACACCGAATAATACCATACTTTTGGAAGATAAGGTGATTTCTCAGGGCTGTTTCCAAGTGCCACAAAACACCGGAATCTGAATAATGTCGATAAATCTATACTCTCTCAAATTATCAATATAATACTAAATGCCTATCACAGATCTGGATAATATTTCGATAACTTAGTGTTATCTTGAAAACGTAAGGGAACACAATAATATTTCGATAATTCTGTAATCTCCCCAAAGGTCAAGGGAACACTTCTTGATGGTCATTATGGTCATTTCGGTGTGTTTACAAAGGAGCCGATTTTTTTTGGAATGCTCATCTGGAGAATTAGAATCGATAGTATTAATAACTAAAGTCAACTGCTACAAGTACACGTTTTTCCTTCTTAAACTCTTATAACTTATGTGCTGCTGTGGTATAGAGATACCAGAGAACAGGCAGTTTCGATAGAGAAATGCCTAGTATAGCGTGCACAGGCTTGTAAAATAGAAGAGCAATTTCGTACATCTTATGCACGAATGCCTTACTTTGTTCAGTCGATTATTGCTGGGCATTAAACATCATACCACATAATACCTTCGAAAGTTGATTCAGAGCTTCCAGCTAGTTTGTTTTAAATTGTCTTTCGCAACTGACTTTACTATTTGTTTTATTGGCATTTTCTGAAGATAAACAGGTCCTTCATGAACAAGCTTGTAATTATATTGCAATATATATTATTTCAGCCAATCACAAGGTAGGCGGTTCAAACAACAGGTTGATGTCTAAGAATTATATGTTTAGAAATTAAGTCTTGTGAAAAATACAAACAGTTAATGGTAGTCAGCATTTTACAATAGTCACATGTTTCTGTTTTAAACTTGACACAGATGTTTGTCTATATTGATATACATACCCTAATTATTGGTGTGCTATTCTAATGAATGGCCAGTGTATATTGTATGGCACTTAATAAGCACGTTTTATCGTGCTAATAATACACTGATTGTAGTTGTTTAGTGGCAAACCGGTATGTTGAAATTAATTGAGAATTCAAAGGTGAAATGTGAAACGATTCCAACCAAAAGAGCATGTACACCCAACAATATCGTTCCTCTTGTGCAAGCCAGAATAGTGCGCCATCAAACTCCAATAAATGTGGAAATTAAAAGTTCGAAGTTTTAGGGGAAGATCAGAATTTTCATGCTATGTGATTATATACAAAAAATTTGCATTAAATGTGTATAGTTTACAATGATCACCTCGCGCTTAATTCTTCCCATTTAAGCAACATAAGTCTCCAAAAGCCTAAACATAAACAACAGTTCCACCATCAACAAAACTTTTTCTCATGATTATAAATTGTTGTTTGCCTGCCTATTATTATATTAGCATAATGTGCTCCGTTAATCAATTAAATAACAGTTCCTTACTCCAAGACAATTATCGAACTTAACTTTATAGAATTGAAAGATACAACTTAAACGCCGAGATCGGCCGTCACATCTACCAATAGGACTGTTTTAATTTAAAAAAAAAAGTAAAACAGTATATTGAATCAAATGTATTAAGAAATGCAATGATATTAAAATGGGTTACTTTAAAAAATTAAAAATTTATGTTTGCTTTGGAAGTTGATATCCTTTATTTATACATTATTCTTTGAATTTCGCGCAAAACTCCTCGAGGGTTATCTGCGCCAGCTGTCTCTAATTTTTGAAGTGAAAACCTAAAAGAAAAGTTAGCTAGTCAACACCACTCACCGCCAACTCTATAGCTACTTTTTACCAATGAGTAATGGGATGACGTCCACATTATACAGCCCCCCAAGATTGAAACGGTGAGCGTTTTCGGTGAAAGAATTCGAACCCGTGATGCTCAGATTGCGAATCAAGTGCTCTAACCACCGGGTCATGCCTAGACGTTCTCAAAAGATTGTACAATTAATTCATGAAGTCATATACATATTATATCAACAAATGTTTGTGATTTGGATGGAAAATGCATAAAAAAAGTAATACCATAGCTATGGCAATCAATATTACTGCCATTAATAAAGTAATGTTAATTCACCCCTTACTTCATTGGCAGACAAATCAGCAATCTGCTGATTAATCATATGATTTGAAATTCAAGTCATTGGTAACTCAAACTATGCTTCATGTATCGTGGTTTCACACAATCTTTTATCAGTTGCCACATTGAACTTAAAGTTCTCTAAGTTACCAACGAAGTATTGCTAGGTTTCCAAAATGATATTTGATATTTCATTCATGTGGTGAGTCCTCGGAAGAATAGAAACCGGCCAATCAAAGCAGTCTGTTGAAGACTGGTTTAGAAGTTGCTCAAGGTGTCGCTAGTTGAATGTGGCATGATTCACTCACATGGAGAGCCAGTGGGTGAATGGAAACTGGCCAATGAGAGCAGACTATAGCAGACTGATAACAAGTGTCTCAAAGTGTCGCTAGCTGAATGTGGCAAGGTTCACTCATATGGAAAGCCTTAGGGCGAATGGAAACTGGCCAATGAGAGCAGACTATA